>NW_022699258.1:108841-121667 GCF_011630105.1 Anneissia japonica | reverse complement strand
AGTATATTTTCTCTATGGTCATATACATCAGCCCTGTACTACATAAACCATTACTGTTATTTTATCAAGATACGCCCTTTGTGTTTATGCTAATTAATCAAACTATGCAAGATATCACAATAAAGAATGTGGCAGAGACGATTACAATTTTCGAGAAGAAATAAATATATTTTTAATTTCCCGAAAGACGTCTACTCTTGTTTTCTGTCAATTGTGATTAGTCTCACTAAAAACATGCCTAAAAATTAGCAACAGCAACACCATGAAGCAATGATGAAAGCGTACTAAATTAACCTTCTATAAAATTATCTCTTGCATACTTGACACATTAATTAGCATAAACATGTACAGTAAGGGCGTATTTTTTTTATGAAATAACAAATGTACAGAGCTGATGCATGCTAATTAGCAGAGGTTACTTATAAAATATATTGTACATGGTAAAATTTAGGCCAACATATTAGCTCAGGACATATTAACCTAATAATAATAATTATTATGAAGTGAGTAGGCTATATATTTGATGAAAAATAGATTTTTTTTTTAGTTTTATAATTGTCCTACTCTGGTAACCCAATGGAAACTTATTCTTTACTTCTACAATTATGTATTCATCACTTCTAATCATATATTTTATATTAATCTTCTTTATTCCATTGATGTAGGCCTACACTGAAATAAAAAAAAAAATAAAAAAAACCAAGTATATGAGCATTGACAGAAATTGAAAAATAGAATAAATGTATCTAACAATACATTAATACAAATATACTACAATTTAAATACTCATTTTGTTTTAATGCAGAATCATGTGGTACCGTAGTACATATATCTTGAGTAATGCTATGAAACGAAGACATGAAGGTCATGGTTAAATGCGTTTCTGCTGACACGTCAATGCGTTATATATCCAAAATGTCAACGTATTACTTACCGAGACACGACGGGCAAAACCAACCAAAGAAAAAACAACATACATCGATTTTTAACGGAATTTGGACAATTATCGTTCTAAAAGTTGGTTTCTATTGATTGTTAAGCAGTTTTCTACTGTTGTGTGGTAATATTTTTATCATTTTTTGCATCCGTGTGGTTACGCGTGGTAGCGTGTTGTCGCGTGTGGTATTTAGTAGGACCCTCGCCTTGTTGTTGATGTAAGTCACATCATAGATGTTGCAAATGTTGGTTGTGAATGCGAGTTATAATTTGGTAAATCATTTAGATACGAAAGCCTATTCGTGCCACTTAAGTATATAAAATCATCAAAATGTAATCCGAAATTTCGGATTAGGCCTAGTAATCCGAAATAACGGATTAGTAATCCGTTATTTCGAATTAGTAACTCGTTATTTCGGATTACTAATCCGAAATTTCGAATTAGTAATTCGTTATTTCGAATTATTATTCCGTTATTTTGGATTACTAATCCGAAATTTCGAATTAAGTAATTCGTTATTTCGAATTAGTAATTCGTTATTTCGGATTACTAATCGAATTGCAATAACTGAATTACTTTGAGAATGAAGCTGGTTTTTTCTTCTCAATAAACAGTGTGTACAGTAACAGGTACAACAAAAATTACTGCAACAAAAAAAGATTTAAGTTTATACATAAAAAAATTAAAGAAAAACATAGGCTTATAATTATTTTCAGCTGTCTCGATTTTAATGAAAATATTTTTTATTAATAATGCAAAAACAGACATTATACAGTACACTATAGTTTATGATAAACTAGACATTTTTTCCAGTATAGCTCAGCAAGACATAATCACCATACTAATAGCTATTTATTGAGATCCTGTGTAAATATTGCTTTTCTTTCTTTTCTCACTGTAGTAAATAATGAATAGATTATTAAATACATGCCAATATTAAATGGACAATTATGTTCTTTTTATTTGTAACAACGCTATTATGACAGCATGATTCATGTGTTCCTTTCAAAATTACTGAAACCGAGTGAAACGTGTGAAAATTAGGGCAAGACGTTACCGCGTCCCAACTCTCTCTCTAGGCCTAGGCCTACGTCCTCGCTCCTGAGTAATTCGTTATTTCGAGTTAGTAATTCGTTATTTCGGATTACTAATCCGAAATTTCGAATTAGTAATTCGTTATTTCGAGTTAGTAATTCGAAATAACGAATTACTAACTCGAAATAACGAATTACTAATCCGAAATAACGAATTACTAACTCGAAATAACGAATTACTAATTCGAAATTTCGGATTAGTAATTCGTTATTTCGGATTACTAATCCGAAATTTCGAATAAGTAATTCGTTATTTCGGATTAGTAATCCGAAAAAACGAATTACTTATTCGAAATAACGAATTACTTAATCCGAAATAACGGATTACTAATTCAAAATAACGAATTACTAATTCGAAATTTCGGATTAGTAGTCCGAAATAACGAATTGCTAATCCGAAATTTCGAATTAGTATTTCGTTATTTCGGATTAGTAATCCGAAAAAACGAATTACTAATTCGAAATAACGAATAACTTAATTCGAGATTTCGGATTACTAATCCGAAATAACGGATTACTAATTCGAAATAACGAATTACTAATTCGAAATTTCGGATTAGTAATCCGAAATAACGAGTTACTAATTCGAAATAACGGATTACTAATCCGTTATTTCGGATTACATTTTGATGATTTTATATACTTAAGTGGCACGAATAGGCTTTCGTACTTAGAAGTGTTCCAAAATTAAATAGCTGGTGTCACGAAAACTCGGGTACCATCGAGAAATTAGGTTCAAGACCTAAGTTCTCGTTTAAGCGAAAACTATTTTGGGTTTGTCAATAAATTAAGTTCCACTCTTATTTTATGGCCCTTATAGTACAGTGCAAAAGTATTTCCTTTGTTTGAAACTAACGACCTATCGTTATTAATGAGGTCACCTTGTATTTGGAAGAAAAAAAACCTCGTGAAAATAAGCAGAAAAAATACGATTTTGAATGTGTTTTACTCCTGTTAATGCTTCAAATCTTGACTGCAAAGACTACGACGCTGACCTAATTCTCTTCACTGCTGCAACAGCAGTGCGAAGATTGTCCTTGTTACCGCCTGTTCGTAGCCAGGCTTTCCATCGTGACGTATGAGTGACGCTTCCATTTTCAGCCAATCAGAGTAGATATGCCCAGAGTGGGAAAACAAAAGATGAAAAAGATGGGTAGCCGTAGTATCAGATTGACTTTGATAATGAATAACGCCACCAAATTTGGTGGTAGGGCGATGTACCACTTTCTGCATATCAACTTAAAAAAGACATTATATGTTTAGGCCAACTTCTTACTAAATATTTAAGCATTTTATTGCTTTTTAGGTGTCTGTGTTTTGTTTTTATCTCCGTTGACTGTGCAATTTGAAGTCGTTTTTATGGGACCCACATGGAAAGCAGTCGTTGTTATGGTTTAAATTACATGATTAATGAATAAATTCAATTCAAACTATTCAAAATGGATTGGAAATATTGCCAAAAATGTTTCAAAAGATAATGGTCCCTAATGTTGAGATTTTTCTAAAATTTTTTGTCTGTCCTGTTAATTTTTAATGTTAAAGTGTTTTATATTTTGCTCTGCTTATACCTCTAAATTAGCTCACATGGACAGAATTCACCCTAAATTGTGGTATTTTATTTTTATTTATTTTATTCAATTTCCAGGTCTATTAATACAACAAAACCATTACAATCAGAATACAATCCCTTGAAAGTATATAAAATAGGCTATGTAAAAAATGAAATGCTGAAATTTTCTCATTAAATGCAGTTAGAAACAAATACAGTACAATAAAATATAATGAAATCGTCAACGAAATAATATTCATGCATTAAAACTGCTGAATACAGTATACACTTTTTTTTTTATAGAACACATTTTATACGAACACATTGCTGAAATTGCTTAAAATTTAAGAACAAAATAAGAACAAATTGAGGCTGAGGTAAAATGTCAAAAGAGTTTTTAATTTTAAAAACACTAAAGAAAACCAAAACAAAATATATCTGTACCTGTGCAGTAGGTGTGACTATGTAATACTATCTATAATACAGTACAACTGGCGTACCTACCTGTCATCTGGGGCCATTTTTACCAGGGCCCTTTTTCTGGGGCCATTTTTCCGAGGCCACTTTTATCTACATTCTAGTACAGTGCATACTGCGTACAATAATCATTTTCTATGTTTGAAAAGTGTGTAAAATAAGAACAAAACTAGAACAACATTTTGAGTCTGAGATCAGCCAAAAAAATAAGAACATTGAGTTGGGCAAAATTTTAATGGTTCTTATAAAAAAAAAAGAAAAAAAAAAGGGTGTATCAACAAAGAGCCAAGTTAAAGTATTGAAAACTATATACTGTATTATTAATTGATTATTTTAAAGTTAAATTAACAATTTTAAATGATAAAATTCAATATTGAATATAACGATAAATATTATTATACTTTTCTATGCATTGCTTTATTAGATTTTTTTTTCTATAAGGGGGCCTTAGAATTCGGGGGCCCGTTTCAGTGAACCGCCTGAACATGTGGTAGTTACGCCACTGCTAGACAATTTTAACTTATAATGTGCAGTATTATCTAAAAATAAATACTATCAATCTAGATTTTTATTTATGCATTGCTTTATTGGATTTTTTTTAATAAGGGGGCGGGCCCCTTATAGATATATCAATATCAAAAACCTTTTGCTACCAATTTTGAAAAACAGCCTCAAAACACTATAAATGTATGTAAATCAAATAAGAAGAAACTTATCAGTAATACTCAGAAAATTTTGTCAAAACTTTCATGAACATATCAAATTGACCAGGCGGCTGGCGTAAAACACACATTTTGTCATGATATCCTCAATTAGTTTTGATGAAGATTACCTTTCTATTTAAGTATCAATAGTAAATATGACAAAATCAATGTGATACAAATTTTTAGAGCATAGGCGTTCAAAAAGGCAAGCAAATTTCTGCTGGCAATCGTGAGTGAAGCCGATCAAATCTGAATAAGCTGAATCGCCTGATTGTAGGGTTTTTGGTTTGGACCAGGTATTACAGCCGTCTGTACTTAAACGTACCGAGAGATTACACCTTGCATTTTCATTGGCTGGGTTACTAAAAAGTACCCAAGATTTTTGGTCAACACTGTTTGGTGCACCGAAACCAAGTATACTTCCCTGCAAAAGACAATTATTATAATAGTAAAAATAATGGTAATAAAATATGGGCCTACCGCAAAACCTCAAAACCTGCGACCTTTGCAGTCTTGAAAGGAAGCCCTAAGCTTCTTTTTGAGATGGGCTTTTTTTCGAGGGTAATTTTGCAAATTAAAGACAGAAGCTTCCATTCGAGATGGTCTTCATCTCGGAATTAGGCCCATTCGGCTTCTATTCGAGGTTTTATGGTATCACAATACTAATTTTTTAATTTCATTTTGTAATCACACAATGGTATCCGTCATAAATTTACTGGAGTGGTAGATATGGGTCTAGGGTGACTTAATATTGGGTTGAAAGTTAAAGGTCAAGTAATTTCATTTTTTTAAAAACTTAATTAATGAAATTGCCAATAAACTTAATTATTCAGCATTCAGGTACAGGCCTGAAGTATAGAGTGCTGTTCTAGTTAGTTATTTAACTATCAATTCTGGAGTATGGTGCCATGATGATTTTGGGCCGATTGGTAAGTGAAGTAACAAAGGAAATCTTTTAATACAATAAACACAATTAACTAACACGAAAATAAATTACCTCGCAACCATGTTTTGGTTCAATCAACGTTGGTTTAAGCTCGGATCGACCAAAGGTGTCACAACCATTAGAACTGTAGCATTGCATTCGTGGGTACGAGCCTGATGTTCTACAATTTATAACCACACTGTTGGGTGCCACCTCAACAGCCTAAATTAATAGTAATACAAATATTATAATGAAATTGTTACCTTTGAGAGGTTTGATTTAAAATAATTAAGGCTTTTCGCTAAATATTGATGACACGGCAACAAGAGCAGTGGGATGTAAGGTAGCAGGAGACTTCAACGAATCATGACGGCCAGAGTTATTATGGAGTGTATCATATGAAGTATAGGACCAGGTAGTGAGCATACGCTGATTTTCTGTAACCGGTGGAAGGACGAGGAACACAAAGGGAATGACAAGGACACATGAAATATGAATTTGTTTTTCTACCAGCAATCACATACCTGACATTCATCTCCTGTAACTGCGTTTCCATTGGAGATTGCGAACGGAATATCACCTCCCTTTTTCCATGTTTTACCATCATCATCACTTACAATAACAAACAGTTGGCCCACTAATAGTAAAAGCGATTGAAACAATTTAGACAATTTTGTAATTTCTATTTTATCTAAGTGAATGATTTTAATGTATTTAGAATTTTAATAGTTGTAATAGTTTTTTCTTATAAATTTTAAATTCATTCATAGTTTATTTATTATTTGCTCAAAATATTTATTATTACAGGGAACATTAATAAAATATTTGGTACTAACGTTAAAGTTAAGGTTAACGTCGTGCGGCGAAAACTACCTATTAGAGCACCTCACCTCGCTTGTAAAACATGATCTATCCTTTAGATATTAATGGTTTACACTGTTTCCTCAGTTGAGCTTATCTATTATAATACTGTACGGTACTGACAGTACCATAGGCCTATTTAGTCACAATATCAGTATCTCCTGACTAATTTGTTTGCCATAAAGCCAGGCTTCAGAGGAAAAGGGTTGTTTGACATCTTCTGCAACTGATTTTTCTAAGACACAAAAGTGGCGTTTGACGTAAAATAAGGGAAAATAAGTTATACATTTTGAATATTTAAAAAACTGGAGAAAAGGGTGGTTACGCCCCCTTTTCACCCAGTTTTGTAAATATTCAAGATCAATTTTGTGTCTTAGAAAAATATCAGTTGTACAGCATATCAAAACATTGTTTTCCTCCGGAGAGAGCCTGCCTTTAACACTGTGGTATTATTGGAAAGTCAAAGATTAGTTCTTTAGTTTTACTTTCATTGACTATTAATTGACTATTATTCATTTGTATTCTTTATTCTTACTTTCATCTGGCGATTTAGTATGTCCAGTAACAACCAATCTTCCAGAATCTAATTTGATGCCGTGTCCAGGCCCTGTGGTAACACATAAACTTAAATAAATTCTTAACATATATATTGCTAACATTGTGTAGCGCTATGTCATGAAGGTCAGAAGGGATATTAATCACACTGACAAATCAGGGGTGGCACCAGTGGGCCATTCTCCCCCCAGTGGTGTAACAGGCAGGGGAAGAGGTCGAAAAACTCCCCCCGATGGTTTTTACCGGGCTGACCAAGCCGTCGTATATTATTATAAATCCTATGTCGTATTGTTTTCTATATTGGCGTGGGGTGAGGGTATCAAACCGGGTCATAAATTACTAACCGGGAAAATTATTACCCTTGTTGGCCATCGGCCGATTGAGATTAGCAGGATGGCAGGATCTTTGTATTTTTTTTTGAAAACTCAGATGAGAATGTGCTAAAGGTCGGAAAAAGAAAAAGAGGAGTAGGACTAGGCATAGACAAATATGTAAAAAGAGTAAAGTTGGAAATACACTGTCTGTCCAGGGATCGGAGCTCTCATCTGTTCAAGAGCAATATATTCATTTTGATATGTTGACCGAAGAAGAATGTACGTTTCCACTCTACAGCTCAAACCATGCCAACAACCACAGTCCCAGGATTGATTGATTTGCTAAAAAGAAAATCTTATAAGGGGGCGCTTATTCAAACTGGGCGCTTAAGGAAATGTTCACGTTAGGAGGGGCGGTTATTCGAGAGGGGCGCTTATTCGCGCGAGTACGGTACTCCTCCATAATCTTCTGAACTGAATTTTACATCTTACTCTTTCCCAACCAATGTCACACACCCACTCGATTCATTATCAATTGTTTGAACTCTGCTTTGTTTTAATTACTTTACTGAAAGCACACTACAGCTTAATCAGTGGCGTAGCAAGGTGGCGTAGCTAGGTTAGAACGTGCCCCAGAGCAATTTTGATTGTCAGGCCCTTCGATAAAGCTTCGAGGGTCGTGGCCTGAGTTCTTTGATTTAAGCAACTCTAACATTATCGCGACTTAGCACTGCGACCGTACCAACCTGCGGTCGTATCCGACTGGAAGTGTGACCTGCCCTCTTGTCATTTATTGGTGGAAAGTAATAATGGCCACTTTAGCCAAATGATTACGACACGTGTGAGAGCGACTACGATTAGACTGGCGACCAGTACCGACCACAATAAATTTTTCAACATGCTAAAAAACTCCGCGACCATACACGACCTCTGCCTTGTCACGAGCAAGTATCACGCTATCACGACCTGGCAACGACGGTGTCGGTCGTGTACCGATCGCAGTGTAGGTCGTGATAGTGTGAGAGTAAAAGAGTCAATCGAGGGTCGTAGGTCTGAGTTCTAGTGTGGCTAGTAGAATCACAGAAGCTCCCACATTTTCTATTCCAGGAGCATGAGTTTTTTTTAATTTAAAGAAAGAACATTCTATGAATCGGTATCAGCAGCTGTTCTTATCTAATCAAGAAAATTGGTGGCACAAAAAATAAAACAACTGCAGTGGTGAATCAAGGTTTCCAATAGAGAGGCCGAAGGAGGGACTTTCACAGATGTTGAGGGTAAGATTGAGTTAAGAAAATTCATGCATATGGCACCTCTTAGTCTTAAATTTGAATATGATCGAGTAAGAAGTGACAGATCATTCCAGTTGTTAATAAACGAATAATGTTGCAGCAGTGTAGCCTAATTTTCATGTTTAACAAACGGTTACTGCTTAGTCACCTTGCTCTATTAAAGTATTATTCGCGGTCGCACCTTCGACGCTACATACACCGCGGCCGAAATGCATGACAAAAATACCGCGACCGAAATTATCGGAACAACTCGGGCAGAAACGACCCGGGGCCGAATTGATTCAATCAGTTAATATTGGCTTCTTTCGAGATAGTACTTACATTCAGACTGACGTTATCTAAGTTGATTTTTATGATAGCGTGTCAGTATCCATATTATTTTATTGTACTACCATGGTTACAAATTTAAAAAAAATATATTAAACAGAATTTCTAATTCCATAGTTGAGTAATGTCACATACAGTAGTAGCAATACTAAACTTTCAACTTACAGCATTCATAATTTGAAAATCAAAAAGAAACCTCCCTCGAAAAGAGGCCAATCTCCAAAAGAAGCCTGTCCAAGAGTCCTAAAATGAAGCCTAGTTCTTCTATTCGAGGTTTTACGGTATTTGAGAATGGGCCCCCTAAGAGACCTAAACCCCAGGCAATTTGTTTTTCTAAAGAAATCTCGTGAAATTATAATAATCCTTATAGGACAGATTGTGCATGCGCTATTTTCAAGTCTTTGTCAACCTGATCCCTGATAAGCTGCTCTGTACATCGAGATGGGACATGGGACCTAGTGTTTGATTTTAATAGAACGACACACGACGCTCTTCACCATTAACTATTAATATTATGACCTCGGAATTCAGCCCTTATACGGGCCTATTTTAAACAATGCAAACATTTAAAAAAAAGTGATGGATTATACATTCTGAATGACATTTGAATTAAAACTGAATTTATTTGCATAACTTGAATTCTCCCCTGGTATAACTTACCAATAGCACAGTAATATGGACTCCTATTGTTAAAATGTTCCAATATGAAAACTGGTTGAGCGAGAGACCAATGCTTCCCTCCATCATTGCTGTATTTTATTAGCGTATCCCAAATATGCCTCTCCTTTGACATACCATGCGATGATATGGATTCCGGATAAGTATTAAACATCAAGATGATGTGGCCTTCCCCAACCACAATAGGAATGGGATTCATGGGCCTTGAGTAGATAAACAAAGCATACATAATATTAAAATGTTTACTCATCAAATAATAGTTTCTTGTTTCTATTTTACATTTTATTGAATAGCAACCATCTTGGTAATGATAAATTATTATTGTTTTTCCTTTCTTCTCTCTTTCTGAGTATTTTAAATTTGCTTTTCAAATTAGTACTTCTATTTACATTTTTGTATTCATTTATTAGGTTACACATACAGTTTACAAAAACAAAACGCAAAAATAAAAACCTGGGCATAATGGAACACCTTTAGGAGTAGTATGCTACTTACGAAAAAAAATTTGATAGATGAAATGGCTTCCTTTCTCAGTATTTGGTAATTGATTCTTTCATTCTGCCTATACTCACTTTATACCTTTTAATATTTTTACTTTAAATCATCACTTTATAAAGCAGTGGCAGGGTTTTGAAAATGAGGGTCCTAAAATAGAATTACTACATTAACTGAACTTAATAACTTAATGCAACTTGCAAAACTAGGGATCGGATATCAGTGGCTATGACTACACCATGAATGGGTTGTTAATCGTCTAAAGTAACTTACTTTTCAAGTTATTACAATTAATTTACTATTATTATTGTTTGTATAAGCAAACAGAGGGGTGCTCAGGTATCATGAGCACCTCATGGTTACCCCACTGCATACTATGCTAAATTTATGTCTGTAAACCAAATCCAAACCTTCTTTTATTTTTAGAATTAGTGCTGTTGTCAGGGTACAATCTAACCTCTTCTTTCCACTTAACATCCTTATCATGTAAATGTCCCCTTCGCAACACCAATTCCATTGGTCCTTGGTCATGGTATCCGTTAAGTCGTTTCTCACAAAAGGCTAAAAAATGATGTTCGTAATATACCAGCGCTGGAATTCTAGAAAGAAATAACAATAATAATTGAGTTACCTTTCGTCTTTCGTCTTTTCGGACCCCCTCTATTTCAAATTCCTGGATCCGCCACCGTCACAATCCGGACTGGGATTAAAATACCAACGGTAAACCAAACACATTCCAAAGACAGGTCAAAAAGAATGTATTGGGACCCAAAATAAAAGAATTCCATCACCATGAAGAGTAACCGGTGCGCATAATAATCACCAGCGTGACCACTCACAATTTTTGATATACCCAATGACTGCGTCGAAATTACCCAAGATTCAGCAAAAATTGCCCAAAATTACCCAAGCTTCCTGAAAATGCATCAAGATTTGAAAAATACGTGTTTTTCGCATGTATAGTTTCCCTTTTAGTTCAATTTATAAACCATTTTTTATTGTAATTGTTTTTGTTAATTATTAAAATTAATATCATGAGGTAATAATACGGATAGAAAAATACGCCCTCAGTTGGCCAGTGTTATCAGTGTAGATCAGTGATCAAGTTTTATTATGTAAAGTATTAATTAGGTAAAATCAATGGCAACGCAAATCACAAATAAACAATTCTGAACCAACCCATTTTTATAGCAATTAACAGTCAATTAACAATGTTATGTGCACTTCGTTGAGTTTTGCTTACTTGAATGGACTGAATTATACTTTGTTACAGTCTTAATTCTTCCTCTATGACAAAAATATTTAATTTTCTTAGTAAAAATAAAATAGCCAAGGATTTGAACAGAATACCCAAGAACCCAAGACCATGTAAAAATACCCAAGATCTTTGGTAAATACCCAAGCAGTGGTCACACTGCTTTAAATAGATTGGACCATGAGTATGGGACGCCTACAGTGCCTTCAGCGGCGGCTATAGCGTTCAGCTGCGCATTTTTTCATTCGGTGCCCCATTGCATTCGGCGCATTTGGCATGCGGCGGCGACTTTTTCATTCAGCGGCGACCCTAGCATTTGACGACTACATTATTCGGCGGCTCAAGCCACAGCATTCGGCGACTATAGGCCTGATATATAAATTGGCGGCCATCCACAAAAATAAAACGGGTAATTTCCAACGCCTTTACAAGCCTAACTTTCATAGCTGTTTTTCGTGTGTGTGTGTGTGTGTGGGGGTGTGTGTGTGTGTGTGTTAATCTGGTGCTTCTGTTTGTTTTGTGTTTTTCTATTACATTGAACAAGAATAATGACATGCTTAGTATATGTTACTTCTAACACTAATAAGTGAATACGTGTGGTCTAAAACAATGGTTTTTGACATATAGGGCTCGTTTGTAGTCCAGAATCCTTGGACCATCCAGTACTGCAGTGTTTAGAATGTAATTTCATTGACAATTCCTAATACAATCCTAAGAAAGTATTTTATTTTACATGTCACGGTTTTGTAGGTCAAAGTATTTTTACAGTACTGTGTAAATAGTTCTATTATTCTAAATAATTTTCAGTCATTGAATAAGAATGAGCGTGTAAATTACTAATACATTTCCGGGGCTCAAGCAGAACGAATAAACATTATGTAGACGTTATGACTTTTAAACACGAAATAGGCCTATTAAAACATTTAAAAAGCAGATATACTTTATTTGTAGGCTTACATTTTATTTGTGTAATTTAATGTTTGTATATTTTAACTGTTAATATTTTAATCGTCACTGCCTGTTCCTATAGTTATTTAATCATACCCCTAGTTTAGCCTTTTAATTATTATTAGCTTATTATGCTTTCCAACAACACAACACGTGATAATTAATCGTGCTTGCTTATCTGCTGTTTTCTGTGCCTATACCACCGTATCTAAGTATTCATTATGGGTACCAGTAATGAATACTCAGATCAGGGGGCAGGGAGCACAACTATCTCAGAATAGTTAGGTGAGTAGCACATAACATTGATTTGCATTGAAAATTTTAAAATTTAGTGGCAAAAACGCGCTGTTTCAAATTTATACATTTTGGCAAATTAACCACCTCGTGTCTGTTGTTTCATTATATATATATATATATA
>NW_022699258.1:106355-108759 GCF_011630105.1 Anneissia japonica | reverse complement strand
ATGGCTGTATATTTATTAAGCGCATATTACAATAGTCTCTTGAAATGCAAAATCTTAAAAGCAGAAAAATAAGAACTGAGGGATATCCTAAGACTTACAGAGACAAAGAGAAGACAGCAGGAGGAACCAGTGTCACTGCTCTGTTCTCCAGCACTTTGAGGCCAAAATGAATAAGAGCTCGCTGGAACATGATTCACAGGAGCTCTAGTGACACTAGCATCTGACTATCCTACCCAAAAAGAAATAGCAGAAAATGCAAAAAAACGGATTTAAAAGAGCAAAACAGGTGGGTCTTAAGCCTCGTCTTAAACACGGAAATAGATGGAGACTCGCGAACAGTGTCAGGTAATGCGTTCCAAAGCTTTGGGCCACGACACTAAAACTGGTTGTGAATCTCAGAGTGCGTGAACATGTAGCCGTCATTGAATAAGGCAGATATATACGTCGGTGTGGAGTAATGGAGAGATTTATAAACAAAAAGTAAAATCTTGGATTCGATGCGCTGTTTGATGGGTAGCCAGTGGAGAAGACGAAGTGTAGGGGTGATGTGTTGGGATCTGGGTGTACCACAAACAAGACGAGCAGCGGCATTAAGCTGGAGTTGTAGTTTCCTAGTTACAGAATTGGGTAGTCCATAAAGAACTCCATTACAGTAGTCGAGTTTTGATGTGACAAGTGCATGGATCACTTTTGCGGTGGCTTCTTTATTTAAGTAACTCCTGAATACTGCGAATTTATGGAACGCCAAAAGGACAAAATACAATTGGCAGCAGCGCAAAACTGAGAGTCAGCTGTGCAAAACTGAGAGTTAGCAGCGCAAAACTGAGAGTCAGCAGCGCAAAACTGAGAGTCACAGTGCAAAAGTGAGAGTCACAGTGCAAAACTGAGAGTCACAGTGCAAAACACAGAGTCACAGTGCAAAAGTGAGAGTCACAGTGCAAAACTGAGAGTCACAGTGCAAAACTGAGAGTCACAGTGCAAAAGTGAGAGTCATAGTGCAAAAGTGAGAGTCACAGTGCAGAACTGAGGGTCACAGTGCAAAATTGAGAGTCACAGTGCAAAACTGAGAGTCACAGTGCAAAACTGAGAGTCACAGTGCAAAACATTGGTGGCAATGCAAAACTCCAATGGCAGTGCAACTCAAGTGGACGCCCTCTATTTTGCTTTTTTGGACGGTGTCAACAAGTAAAATGGATGAAATTTTGCGGTCACTTGGGCACTCCTTAGTGACCATTGACAATTTTGAAAGGGGGGGGGGTGTGCGTATAAACGTTACAATTAATACAAAAATTAAGTGTTTGAAATAATAAACGGTGGGCTATGGAGAAGGCTAGTAGTAGGTACATGTGCTCGGGCTTGTCAAAAAAAACAAGGCATAAGTCTAGATAACCTAAATGCCTCGACTTCGTCGGCTTCTCAAGAAACATCGTTTTCCTAAATAAATCTCACCTAGCTGTCTAAATTTTCTGCTTTTTGTCATTTCTATTGTCTTTGTTGATCCCCAATTGGTTATCTTTTTTTAAAAATTTATTTTGATTGCGCCTTGTATATATCCCTTGGCAAAAGGCGCGGTACAAGTTCCTGTATTAATAACTAGGCCAGGCCTAGCCTAGTCTTTGAGGCCTACCTAGACCTAGGCTAGGCCTGGAATCCGCCGCTGAAATTATATTGTATTCAGGTCCGTAGGCAGGGGGTGGGGTGGGTGCAGAGGCTGCGGACGTACCTCCCCTCCCAAATTCCAAAAGGTCTACTTTTTAAAACCTATGATTTCACAAAATCGTTCCCAATTATCACAAAATGCTATAGCATGCATTGCATTATATATTTGCCGGCTTATCTAACTTGATTTTTAATAATGTGGTATGAAATTTGTTAGAAATTGATCGTCTCCGGTGATTGTCCATATAATATGAATAATGTTATCTATAGGCCTTCAGATGTACAGGACATAATAACGTTACATTTTCAGGTCCCAAAAACACCCAAATTAATGAAAATTTAAATGAAATATTCATGAATTATGTGTTTGAGAAATCTATTATGTAAAGACCCTCAAAATGCTACTTTGTCGCTTTTCTCACAAACTCCCTCCAGGCCTCTGCCCCTGGCCCACCAAATTACAAAAAGTCCAATTTTTAAAACCTGTTATTTCACTAAAATCGTTCCTAAAATTATCACGAAATTTTTTATTTATGAAAGCTGAGCGGGATAATTCGGGGTTTGGGCGGGACAGCGGGACACGACTCCAAAAGCGGGACAATCCCGCCGAAAGCGGGACAATTGGAATCTATGCCGATGTTCTTGTTATTAGTGAGTTAGCCTAGGCTAAAAGAAATTCCAAAACGAAAAATAGGGGCATAGAAACTGCAGTGTTTTTGGTTTCGGTGGGATATATACATATGTA
>NW_022699258.1:103679-106272 GCF_011630105.1 Anneissia japonica | reverse complement strand
CAGCAGGCCCGTAGGCAGGATTTTCGATGGGGGAGGTGCGTTTTACAACCGAAGTGGATCTTACGATGGGCGACTGCCTAGGATCCCTGCGAGGGTGGGGCGAATCTTCTGGAAGCTCTGACAAATTAGCATTTTAAGGGCCCTTTTTAATGGATTTCTAAAATCCATAATTTGTAATATCCTATTTCAATTTTCATTCATTTGAGTATTGTCTAGGGACCTACAGTAAAGGAAAAATAGAGGGTGGGGGTGAAGGGAGGAACTTGCACCGACAGATGGTCAATACCACCTCAGCCCCACCATGGTTGGGGCTTAGGTAAGAAAATTTATGATTGTGGCACCTCAAAATGGCCGGAAATGGCACTCTCAGACAAACTTTAATTAGGCCTATGATTTTTCTTTTTTCTCCATTTCTTTTATAATTTTAGGGGCTCTCCCCTCCCCCCTTTGAATCCACCACTGTGGAATTGTAATTTTTCATGATCTTTACATCTGTAGGCCTAAATATGACATGGATCAATCTGCAATCACATGGAGCTGATAATTTCCAACATATTTCGTAGCACATATTAAAAAATCAACGGGTAGAAGAGCGGGCAAAAAAATGTTAATGTTAATATTATAGCATTTCGTGATAATTTTAGGAACGATTTTAGTGAAATAACAGGTTTTAAAAATTGGACTTTTTGAAATTTGGTGGTCCAGGGGCAGAGGCCTGGAGGGAGTTTGTGATTTGTGAGAAAAGCGACAAAGTAGCATTTTGAGGGTCTTTACATAATAGATTTCTCAAACACATAATTCATGAATATTTCATTTAAATTTTCATTAATTTGGGTGTTTTTGAGACCTGAAAAAGTAACGTTATTATGTCCTATACACCTGAAGGCCTATATATAACATTATTCATATTACATGGACAATCACCGGAGACGATCAATTTCTAACAAATTTCATACCACATTATTAAAAATCAACAGTTTAGATAAGCCGGCAAATACATAATGCAATGCATGCTATAGCAGGGACGTAGCCAGGATTTTGAAAGGGGGGGGGGAGCCGTTATGTGAATTACGAAGGAACCCGCCGGGGTCAAGGGAGCAAATCCCTATGTGAAGTAGTGCACTCTGAACATTATTAGGACTGTTTGAGAGGATAAAGTGAAAATTGCAATAGACACATTATAAATAAGCGCAAAATAATTACATAATAAATTAACAGTGGCAGATGCAGGAATTCAATAGAGAGGTGAACCAGGGAGGGACATTTACAGACTGAGGAACCACTCACCTCAGCCCCACCATGGTTGGGGCTGAGGTAAGAAAATTTATGATTAGGGCATCTCTAGACGGCCGGAAATTACACTCTCGCACTTCAATTTGAATATGTTTTTCTTTTTTTTCCCTTAAAAAATGAAGTGGGGGGGGGGTGGGCCTTGAATCCACCTCTGCTGAAAACATTCTTTATCCAAAATAGTCATAATCACGAAAAATGGACATGAAAAACCAGATCACATCTTATAAACAAACAGCAGTCACTAAGACATACATCAGGAGCCGACTCGATGGAGTTTAATGTCATACCCAGTGAAGGGCACAGATCTGTTTTGAAAGGTGGAGGGGGAGGGCATTTTGTGAGTCGACGCCCACCTCAGCCACACCATGGTTGGAGCTGAGGTGAGAACATTTGAGGAAATAGTACCTCTAGATGGCCAGAAATGACACTTTTAGTAAAGATTCATCATCATCACATCACCATTAGTCAAAATGAAGCGCCAAAAACAATTCTCATGATCTTTTATCAGGGATTTTTGACAACCATAGAGGTCTTATTAATGTGTGTGTGATATAGGCCTACCACAGAAAACAAAGCTTAAAAACATTGTCTTTGAGTATGTACTTTACATAGGCCTACTTCAAAAACGTGATTTCACAACCACCTCAACCCCACTCAGAAAATTTGAGGAAATAATACCTCTCGAGATGGCCGGAAATGACACTTTTATATAGTAAAATTCATCATCATCACATCACCATTATAGTCAAAATGAAACGCCAACAAATTTCTCATGATCTTTTACCAGGGATATACTTAATATCAGGACAACTTAGGCCTAACTATAGCTTACTAAGCTTTAACTATATATACTATATTATGATCAACAAATCACAACTTTTTTTCGCATTTAGCACAATTTTCTTCACTTTTTATTGCTATTAATATTATTATCATCAATTATTACTATCGTCATCATCATCATCATTGTTATTATTATTATTACTATTAGTAGTTGTATTATTAAACAAAAATTTAAAGAAACTTGGAAAAGGATAAAAATGAAATTGAACCACAGTATCGCATTTCTATCTTAAAAGCCCTGGCCTGAGATTTATGGATTTAAGATTTTTTAAATCACACTTAGGCCTATGTGTTCCATTAGGCCTATGTATAACGTGTACTTATGCAAACTTACATGTTTTAAAAGTATTAATTTTGAGTGATCCCAGGAAAGAATTTGTATTAGCTCAAGAATAAGCTTTAAAATTTTAACACTGTGTACAAAGGGGGGGGGGGGAGCCGCGGCTCCCACGGCTCC
>NW_022699258.1:88425-103641 GCF_011630105.1 Anneissia japonica | reverse complement strand
GGAACGATTTTGTGAAATCATAGGTTTTAAAAAGTAGACCTTTTGGAATTTGGGAGGGGAGGGTGCGTCCGCAGCCTCTGCACCCCCTCCCCCTGCCTACGGACCTGAATACATTATAATTTCAGCGGCGGATTCCAGGCCTAGCCTAGGTCTAGGTAGGCCCTAAAACCTAGGCTAGGCCTGGCCTAGTTAATAATACAGGAACTTGTACCGCGCCTTTTGCCAAGGGATACATACAAGGCGCAATCAAAATAAATTTTTAAAAAGAGATAACCAATTGGGGATCAACAAAGACAATAGAAATGACAAAAAGCAGAAAATTTTGACAGTTAAGTGAGAATTATTTAGGAAAACAATGTTTCTTGAGAAGCCGACGAAATCGAGGCATTTAGGTATATATCTAGATGTAGTGGATTCTCTATGTAGTTCTATGAGGTACTGTTTTACTATGGTATCTTACTTGCCAGGTCCTTCACTATTATTACTTGCCTCTGTTTATCACTCCCCAAGGACATAAGCTATGTAGTAGATAGGTGCTTTTTTGCTGTGTCGACCCCATACACTATTTAGTAGGGGTGTTTCGTAACCCATATTTGTTTTTTCTAATATTATATTCGTGTAATGATTAACTACATCTTTAACATATTGTTCATTTACTTAACATTACTCATAATTGATGCGATAATTCTTCTGATAGGTTTAGAGGCTGTTTTAGGGAGTTCCATATATACACCCCTATCATACAATTACAGTTTCTGGAATTTAGCATTGTTTTAGCTGTTTTTAATGACCTCTTGGACACTGGAAATACAGCTCACTGGTATATTCTTTATTAAGATTAAGATGACTTTATATTGCTCGATCCGACAGATGCCATAGTCAAAGTAAGATTAATTTTATATTGTTAGGAATCTAAATATATATTATAACCTAAATACTAGTTTTACATGTTATATCTAGAATTAAGTGATGATCTTTTTAGAGTTCTTAGACTTTAGTACAGTAACTTGTTTTTACAGTGCACTTAATGATTACATTATGGCCTAATGTTTATCAGTGATCCGACCGTATAGAGTATGAAAATAGCCATATAATATATTGTGTCACACAACACAACGTTGATCATTATTTTATTAATTGCAGCATTATTGTACCAGTTTTATATTATCTAACATTGACCAAATTGTAAAATTATTGTCATGTTGTTTTATGGTTTTGTTTCAGTTCACCGCATGAATAAAATAGTTTTGGAAACCATAATTGTGGCCATTAGTATTTATTATTGTGGTTGACGCTAACTGGCGGAATTAAGCTACACACCAAGTTACGCTTTACTGAAACCAGTACACTAGACTTATGCCTACATGTGCACATGTACCTACTACTAGCCTTCTCCATAGCCCACTGTTTATTATTTCAAACACTTAATTTTTGTATTAATTGTAACGCTTATACGCACCCCCCCCCCTTCAAAATTGTCAATGGTCCAAGGAGTGCCCAAGTGACCTCAAAATTTCATCCATTTTACTTGTTGACACAGTCCAAAAAAGCTGTGAAACTTTAATTCAAAATAGAGGGCGTCCACTTGAGTTGCACTGCCATTGCCACCAATGTTTTACACTGTGACTCTCAGTTTTGCACTGTGACTCTCAGTTCTGCACTGTGACTCTCACTTTTGCACTGTGACTCTCACTTTTGCACTGTGACTCTCACTTTTTCAATGTGACTCTCACTTTTGCACTGTGACTCTGTGTTTTGCACTGCTGACTCTGTGTTTTGCACTAATCAGTTTTGCACTGTGACTCTGTGTTTTGCACTGGTGACTCTCACTTTTGCACTGGTGACTCTCAGTTTTGCACTGGTGACTCTCAGTTTTGCGCTGCTGACTCTCGGTTTTGCACTGCTGACTCTCAGTTTTGCACTGCTGCCAATTGTATTTTGTCCTTCTGGCGTTCCATGTGAATTTGATAAGAAACTGTTCTGCATATCTTAAGAACATATTTCTTCAATGACAAGGTGGAATCGCGTGTAATACCAACATTGCAAACCTCTGACGATGGAGTAATAATAGAGTTGCCAATTCTGACTGTACTGTATTTATAATGGGTAAGTTGGCACGAAATTTAGGCTTGATGTATAAAACGTCTGTATTGTTGCTGTTGAAACAAAGCATGTACGTTCAAGGACAGCCATGATTGGACATAATTAATTTTGCACACGCCTTCATACGATTAACAACATTTCCAGCAAGCTCGGGAGGAAACGTGACGTACAGTTGTGTATCATCAGCGTAGATGTGATAATTATTTGAATGTTGTCTGATGATATACCCGAGAAGCTGGATGTAGATGAGGAAAAGTATTGGACCTAAGGTAGATCCCCGAGGAACTCCACAATTAACAGCAACTGCAAGAGACGGACAGACTTAACTCGCACCATTTGATGTCTTGAAGTTAAGAGAAAGCGAAACCAGGCAAGAACTGTTCTAGATATACCTATTTCTGAAAGTCGATTAAGAATTATGACATGATCGATGGTGTCAAACGCGGCTGATAAATCAAGATAATAAGGCACAGCAGCATTTGTCTAAAGCCAGATGTCGTTGTGTATTTTTAGAACAGTTGACTCAGTGTTATGTGCTTTCCTATAAGCTGACTGGTATGGATTGACCAATTGGTTATCGTCGAGAAATTTAACCAGTGAGGATGCAACTCTTCCTATGACCTTAGACACAAATGAGATATTTGTGATAGGTTTGTAGTTAGACAACAAATTTGAATCAAAAGAGGGTTTTTTCAAGATAGGGGTAATAATTCCTAATTTCATCGGGAACAGTTCCTGACAAAATAGAAGAGTTAATAAATGTCCGATATAGTGGAACAATGTGGGAAATGTTAACAAGAATCTTAGTGGGGAATGGATCTAGATCACAATACGTGGGAGTCATAGATCTGATAACTTTCTCCACTTCGAGATTAGTAACAGATTTAAAGTGCTCAAATCCGTCAGGATTAATACGGAGTGTTAGAGAGCGGGATAGCTCTACCTCAGTGTTTGATTGGCAAGAGGCTTGACAAGTCATGACGAAGCTGCTTCATTTTATTGATGAAGAAGGCATTGAAGTCAATAGCCAGCTGAATATTTCTGGAATGGAAACACTTCGGATTTCCCTCTTCCAAGGAGCTTATTGGCAACTCTGAATAGGAGTTTCTGGTTGGTACCACACTCATCAACCTTAGCCTGGGTGTAAGATATAATAGCTGTATTATGTCCTTTATTCGAACACTGTATTTACATATCTTTGATGATTATATACATATACATATACATATATTATGTATGTACATATACAGTATGTACATCATATATAAACGTAGTGTAGGCCTTATAACATTCACAATAACAGTTAAACATTATTACTTATATACTGTATGTGTTTGGGTAAGTGTATATGTATACATGCATATGTATATCTAATGTATGTAGGCCTACCTGTTTAGATGTATATTATGTATATATGTGTGCATGTGTGTATTCATATATATATATATAAATGTATATATATATATATATATAGGCCTATATATATTTATGATGTTGGTGTTTTATCTTGTTTTACAAGATTTTTGTAATTCCTCTGTTTAATTTTGATACTGTATCTTCAATTTACATTTTTAAATTGTAAATACGAAATACGAAATACTTTAATTGCAATTTCTATCAACAAACTATAATATACAGTAAGGAATCAAATTGAAGTTAAACATAGGAAATACGGAGCATGAAAAAGGTTAGACTAGAAAATGGAAAGACTACAAAGTTAAATAAGCAAATGCATAATAAATAAATTTTCAAAAATATTTAAATGTATAAAGATTTAAGAAATATAAAAACATTTAAATTTAACTTACACTAAGGAAATCAAAAAATCAGACAAGTTGAAAGTTTGCAAGCTCGTAAAATATATCCAGTGTTAAAATTTCAAAATATTATACTATTTACATCTTGGATAGATGAATCTTTATCAAACTATCAGACAAATTCTTTAAGAAATAAGAAATATGATTATTATTGAAATTGATTATTATAATTAAATTATTATTAATAATTATTATAATTAAATTTAGGAAAAATCTATTTAAAATGCACTTAAATACGACAGCTGGCACTAAGGAGACAAAGGGAGTAATATTTGGTGCGATTGGTGTTAGCATATGGCAAGTCAAAGTCTTTCTCATGCCTGAGGTTGTGGTCATGATTGGTTGGGGGTGGAAATAAATGGTGAAGCCTATGTTGCGGGTCCTTTTTAGTAAAATATCTCTTGCACAATCCCATTCGCATTCCCAGTATCACAGTACTGAAAATATTAAAGAGATAAATGGATCTGGGAGACCCTTATTATGGCTGCAACAGCCGCTAGCATAAGAGCCACCCATAAAAACTTAAAAAATCTAAGAATATGATAATAATAATAATAATAATAATAATAAAAGTAATAATAATAATAATAACAACAATAACAACAACAACAACAACGACAACAACAACTACAACAACAACAACAACAATAACTAGAGATACTATGTTCAATAGAACATGAACCCAGTCATTTTTTAAGAGAAAACTACTATGACTTTTAAGCTCAACCTGTGTGAACACCCCATGTTTGGTAGGAATCTGTCTAATGCAATTGGTCCAATCATTAGTCATTAGCAATCAAAATGAAAACTTTTCCTCTATTTGCGACAAAAGCTCATTCAGGTAAATTTGACCTACATCTTACGCACGAACGCACTAACCGCAGAAAACTCGAAATTCGTAGCTGCTATCATTTGGCCTTAAGCGCGTGACGTCATTCATAGACAGGGTAAAAACAATTCTGAATAAAAAATTTTAAAGAAAAAAATGATCAATGGTTATTTAAGCAACCAGCATGGGACTTACATGGTAAAAGAAAGCTTAATTTATGAGCTACAATTGACCGTTTACCCCAAAGTTACAATTGACCGTTTACCCCGAAGTTTATCGACCTGTCGTTGCAGATTTATGGTAAAAAGAAGCAGGAAGTATACCAAAAAATAAAACACTCTAATTTTAACCTTTTTCCTATGCAAAAGCATAAGAGATAGTCAACTTTGAAAGAAAAATGATCACTCAATTTTGAATTATTTGTAAAAATATGTAGATGATTATAAAGCTTAAAACATCTAGTTTCATAATCCAATCACCCCAGATTGCCAAATGAAACCATTCAAATTATATAGTCGATTTTGTGAGAAAAGGGACTTTTACTGTGTTAAAGTGTGCAGTGAACTGTTCAGTGAGCAGATGTCCTCAAGGTTTCATTATGATTTGATAGTGACTCTCGTTACTTAATTTTGACCTATAGGTGAAGAATCGTTTTTCATGTTTAGAAGGTCCTAAGGATCATTCCTGGTAAATTCGAGCTCAATTGGACTATTTTAAAAATTTGACCCCGATGACCCCTATGTAACCCTGACCCCAGACTGAGGTGTAGGAGGTGTCGCCGGTTCTTATGACGAAATTTGATTGAATTTCGTCCAATGATTTGGTATTAATAGCATTTTGAAATGTTACTAGAGAGAACAAAAAAATAACCCTGTAATGACCTTTGACCGTAAATCTCTGAACACCATAGAGACCCTACCTTATGCCAATACATATGTGCCCAGGATAAGTCTGTGCTATGTTTTTGGGACAGAAGAAGTCTTATTCATTTTTTTGAAATTTTTTTACCCTAATGACCCCATGTGACCTTTGACCCCAAGCAGTGAACACCTCATGTATGAGAGGTGTCACCGGTTATACTGACCGGGTTTGGTTGAAATCGGCACAACCGTTTGGCACTAGTAGCGTTTTGAAATGTTTCCAGAAAAAAGATAAAAATTACCCCTTAATGACCTTTGACTCCTTATCCCTGAACACCCTATAGACTCTGCCTTATGCCAATGTATATGTGCAAAGGACAAGACTGCGCTACGTTATTTGTGAGACAGGTAGTATTTTATACGATTTTTGGTTTTTTGACCCTAATGCCCCTTATGAGACCTTTGACCCAAATTTGTGAACAACACATAAATGGGAGGTGGCACCAGTCCTACTGACCAAGTTTTAATTAAATCGGTCCATTAGTTTGCCACTAGGAGCCTTTTAAAATGTTGCCAGAAAGAAAGAGATAAAGAAGAAACTGCTCGGAAACAGAACCCAGTCAGCATGCTGCTGACTGGGTAATAATAAAGATAATAATAGAATCATTACTATTTTCAATTATTAATGAATAATAGTGTTAAAAATATTATTATTTCAGGGTACCAAGATTTCAGCCCCCGACCCCGGCTATGCCATCGGCAAAGACACCCGCACTACCAGTTCTAAATATTATGATTCATTATGGTGACAAAGTAATAAAAAAATAGTTCTTCTCTACAAGCACAATGTAAATAGAAAAAGGTAAATCCAATATTAAACTGCATATAACGTACACAATACGTAAATTTCACAGTACCTACCAGGTAAATATGAAGGTGCATTAAAGTTAGCGAAATTTTAGATATGATTACTAAGAAAATAAATGTCAACTATCAGTTGGCCTACAAATATAGCAATTATTAACAACACACACCTCAAGATAATTATTTATAAATACATTTTTTGTGTATGTCGTCTGGCAGGCAAGCATTTGTATAAGGGGTACCAGGTAGAATTACTCCTATACACAGGGGCGGGTGCAGAGGGGTGCAGACGGTGCGATCGTTCACACCCCCCCCCCTAACCAAATTGTATTAAGAAAACTAATTGTTGTATTAAATTGTTGATATATTATTTTTATCATTAAAAATATAGTTCCGGTCAGATTTTAAAAGTATGAGAGTGCAATTTCCGGACACCTTGAGGCCCCTATTCTTTAATGTTCTCACCTCAGCCCCAACCATGGTGTGGATTCTCACGCATCCCCTACCGCCAAATCCTGCACCCGGCACAGATACATCTGCGTTGGATAGACTCAATTGTAGGCCTATAGTTAAAACTTTTTGAGTTAAATTGTTGGATTTATTAACATTCCAGGTTAATTTGTTGTGCTTTTTAAACTGTGGAGTTAAGTTGAACATAAGGTACATGCTCGATTGTATAAACTTTAGTTACTTTATTTTTTGCAATTAATACATAGACATATTCAATATTTTTTTACCCAGTGTGTTGCAAATTTGTGCTCAGGCTCTGATCATCCAGACCACGAAATACTCAAATTTGCATGGAACTAAAATTCGTGCTACACCGGCAAGCACTAGCTTAAGGAATATCCAAGGTAGCATCTGAAACATTGCAGGTATGCAATGATGTTTTGCTTTTGGTTTACTCAAATAAAAATCTTCAAAACAAAATTGTGGTGATAAACTTTTTTATTATTTTTTTCCAATTATTTTATTTAAAACCATAAGTACAGGAACCTATCCAATATTTGGTGTCATTTGCACATCCCAATGGTTACTAGGTAATATTGTAACCGTAGTGTGATTTTGTATAAATATTTGTAATTGTGTTAAATGAAAAAGAATAGAAATAAAAGTGGTGATTCCCACAAAAGAGAAAAAAAAATATTTGGTGTCATTACAGCTTGCACAACATCAGGTACACTATAAAACAACTCAAAGAAAAACATTACAATAAAAAAATTAAACCTAAAAAAAAACCTTTTAAACAACTATTCTTTTATACTACTTATATAAATTCATCGAACTTAAGCTTAGAAAAATTAAATCTATACGATTATTTTGTTAGAAAATACAATGGTGTGCAACAAAATTGGTCACACAATTTTTTATTTTATTTAATTTGTTTGTTTGGGTGCGCTGTTCTTAGAGGTTCAATGTTAAATATAATGGAAGATAGTGCTATGTATAAGTAAAAGCGTTATTGAATGAACTGCTGTATTAGAAACAAGTAATATATTTAAAACAGAATTAAAATCCAATTTACCGATATGTAGGTTTGTTATCCTGGCTGCTCTTAAAAACTGTCTCTGGAAAGATAAATGAATAAGCATAAGCTATCAAATAGTCACAGGTGGTTTTTTTTTTTTATGTGGCAGGAGGTGATTACTGTACAAGACGAAAGAAAGCTTTCACCGATTTGGATGGAAACTGTCATTTTTATTCATGAGCAAGGTGGATCTAGAATTTTTCAAACGGGATGGGGGTGGGTGATGGGGAGGGTACAACACTTTAAAATTGATAAGTGAGACGTCGTTATATTAGCTAAACATTTTATAGAATGGGCAAGGAATGCTCCTTTTACGATGCGCGGTAAAAGCATAGCATTACCATGGTGTGATGTTTCTATGAGGATTGATAAGTAAGAGTTTGAAACCAATCGGAGTTTAGTTATCGTGGTAACTAGTGTAAATTTGGTTTAAAACAATAGCTGCGCTCCTTCGGGGACGGGAGGGGGGCTAATAAAGATGATTTCAGAGAAACCTAGAATGAAGATAGGTTTTAAGAGGTTAGTCATTTATCACTTTACGCAACAGGACGGGAAGACGGGTGAACGGTGATTCACGCTCATCAGAGCGTGAATTCTTTTTTTACGATTGTCACTGTATCAAAAAGTTCTGTCTGCTTCACCCTCTGCACTACCATAAAATCCTGTTTGTGGGGTCGTTTTTTCCTATTCTTTATATAGTTATGACGTTGTCAGTGGCGTAGCTACGGGCAGTGGGGGCCCATTCATAATTAGACTTTAAAATAATAATTTAAAATAATTTCCATCTTAATTTTGAAGAAGAAAAACGGCTAGTGGGCCCCTCAATAATATTCGGTTTTAAAGGATAATTATTGATTACTGTGTTGATTCAGTGTTGTATTAAAAAGTCGCCCAGCCGGTCCAACTCTGTTGAAAATTATATTTCTTATATTTTAAGTCTGAGAGTACCATTTCCGGCCATTTAGAGGCGCTATAATTATAATCTTCGGCTTTGACCTGTGGAAATCCCTCCCTGGTCCCTTAATTTCGAATTATATGATCCACCACTGCAATTGTTTTTACATGCCACCAATTTTCTTGAATAGTTTAGAAAAGGTGCTGAGACCGTATATTTCCCTCTTAAAATAGTCACAAATCCGATCATCATTAGTGTTTACTACTAACCTAGGTCTTTAGAAGTAGGGGGTAAAAGAAGCTATTCTTTTCTGCGAAAATTAGGTAATTCCCTTATCACAATAAAGGGCCCAGCAATTAATCTTGCAATTGGGGCCTTTCGCACCTAGCTACGCCGCTGGACGTCGTAAAGAAATGACTCCTCAGAAGCCAGCTCAAATCTCGCTGAAAACAAACTTTATATTTTCGTAATTCAACCCAAAAATGAGGGGGCTAAATATCTGAAAAAAATAAAATTGTTGTAATTGTTTGCAATAGCTAATATCCATATATAAACCGCTTCAACCTAAGTGTGTCTCAAACTATTAGTAATATTTGCGTTGTTTGCGGAAGTTGGAGCGTTGAAGATGAATCAACCCACCACGTTGATAGGAAGCTTCAACCAAGATTGAGCAAGTGTTTCCAGTGTCCCTGGAAAACGAAGGGTCTGTTACTAGCAGATTTGACGTTCAAACAAAGGCATCACTTATTGCAGAAAACAATGGCAACTACTGCGGGATATTTTTTGCCAAGATTAATCATTAACGATAACAGCGTCAATGAAGGGGCGGATCCAGTTTTGCCCCTAAATATTTAAAATTTGAATGTATATCAATGTTATGTGCCACTCACACTGGTCAGTTAAGTGCGTGTGTGTTTTATAGTTTCGAAACATGTATAAACATCAGCCTTGTTGATTTTTTTTGGTACAATCGAAAAATTCAAACCTTTGTAATTGTTATTGAAGAAAGATGTGTAACAGTGTCACTTGCATTAAACGGTAATGTAAAATTTCCAGTTAAGTTTCGGAGTTTCTTTTCATGTATATGTATCACCTTAGCTTTACATTACAAAGTTGTGAAAAGAAAAAGTTCTGTAAAGGTCGTCGACTTTTATTTTGTTGCTTACTTTTCTTCCAATGTTCAATTTTCAGTGTATCGCATGCACTTCCTTTGCATGAACATTATGTAGTTTGAAACAAATTAATTTCGGGAAAATGCCGAAAGTTTTGCAATTATGTAAGAAATTATAATCCAGTTCAGCTTTGATAAAACGTAAGGATATCTTCTCGTAATTCCTGAGTAAACAACTAGGCAGATCTTTCGAAATAAAATTCTTGATAATGGGCCCAGACGGACGTAAATTGATGAAAAACACACCACATTTTAAGACAAATTATGATGATGATGATAATGAGGCTTTAGCTTATGATGATAATGACATAGATGGTGGATCAGTTTGAGAGTTATAGGAGTAAAGCGATCGAGGTGAGTTCATTCGAGGGGAGTTAATATGGGTCCGTAGACCAAAGTTGTTCTGTAGTCGGGGTACAAGGAGCGTAAGCCTTTAGACAAAATAATTTAGCAGACTTGATGTTGTGGTAGATACAATTGGATAAAAAGGACTCCCGGAAAAAGGTACTGTCGGGGAATGCATTTTCCTATGAATTTGTAGGCCTGTCAAAAGCTTGGCCTTTTATAGCAAGACATCCCGATAAAATGCTTCGACCGACTGGTTTTAACGTATTGAATAAAAACAGGCCAGTCGCTAGCCCTATCAAAACTTGTCTATAATGCAAGTATTCTTGATATACCGAAAAATATAATAATAGATGTTGAAAAAATAATATTTAAATTCATATGGAAAAATAAAAAAAAGATAAAATAAAAAGAAGCACCATGTATGCAGACTATTGTCAAGGTGGGCTTAGAGTCACTGATTTTAGTGCACAAGTAACGGCTTTAAAAATAAAGTGGTTCAAACGTCTTTATGAAAATGATGATGCAAAATGGAAATACTTACCAATAAATTACTTTGAAGAAATTGGACCAATAAATGTTACTTTGAATTTTACAAAGCTTCCACAAAATATAAAATTGCCACCTTTCTATAACTCGGTTGCTAAAGCAATCATAAGCGTTAATGAAAGCCAATTATGTTATCCACAAACGTACAATGCCATAATGGAACAAAGTCTATGAGGTAACAAAAACATATGTATAAAAAGATATAGTTAGAAATAATATGTTTATTCCTGAGCAAGAGCTTGTGAGCAAATTGAAGGTGAAACATAATTGGATTTCAGAATACGCGACAATTAAAATGGCAGTACCAAATAAATGGAAAAGTATTATCCGCACACACAAAGTAGAAAATATTGAAAAAGCAAAAGTAAATAAAAATGTAGTTTTAAGTATGAAAATACAACAAATATATACAGTGTTAGTAAACAATGTTGTTGAGCTCCCTACAAAAGACCCAATTTAAATGGGAGCAAGTGTTGCACCAAGACAATATTGACTGGTATAATGTTTGGAACCGAAAAGTAAAATGTATTAAAGAAAACCGTATTAGACAGCTAAACTTTAAATTATTACATATGATTGTACCCACAAGAAAGTTATTACACAAATGGAAAATTATTGACGACAATCTGTGCACTGAATGTAATGGAATTGACGATGAAATACATTATTTTTTTGAATGTAAAGAAGCTAAAAGTATGTGGAATTTTATAAAAAACAAATTTAACTTAGAACCAGCTTTTTTGAACATTGTACTTGGTTCTGAAACCAAACAATTAAGTATGATATACAGTCTTGGAACATTTTGTTTATACAAAGCACGTACTTTAAGATATAATTGTAAATGGAACTTGGATTCCACGTCAAGACTATTTGATATTGAATACAATAAGAAATATTAAGAATGCGTTGATTAGTCAGCCATCAGGACTGACCCTTTTTAATATGTACAAATGTAAATGTATACAAATATAAGTAGATAAGGTATAGGCTTACATGCACGTAAAAAATTGTCTTTTAATTGTATGCATATGCGCCTTTTCATTTTTAAGCTTATGGTATACAATGAGCCTTTGCATTTTTAAGCTTGTTGTAAATATATAAAACGGATATTTTATGACATGATTTATGAAAATCAAAGAGAAAAGAAGAAATAAATGTGGGTTTAATCCCCACTAAAGAGAGAAAAAAAAAACAGGCCAGTCGCTGTTGGTGACGAAAAAAATCCCTGCGGAACTTAGATTCATCATGAATTCGGGGTGCAGTTCCTCTCATTTTAATTGGTTGACTTGCCTCGTCCTGCCGAAACTCCCATTGCATACCTGCTTATTTAGGTGGAGGGGCGCTAGCTCAAAATAAGATGATTCTTAACCTGACGCGAATATTTTTCAGGGAAGTGCGTCCTTGTTGAACGTATGTATTAACAACCACAAACTTAACAACACAGCGCCAACAAGTAATAATGCCCACAAATGTAATAAAAAGCGCCCACAAATGTAATAACGATCATCGGCTTTTAAATTGGATTTATTCGGTGAAAACACCTAGGATAGCCCACGAAAGTCTAGAATAAGACTTATTTCCAGTGGGGTCCTTCTAGTGGTGATCAAACAGTACACCGGGAGACAATCCCCTACTCTTTTCCGAAAAGTGTACTGCGTTCTTTAACGTGCACATGGGCCATAAATGCACATGGGCCATAAATGCACACGGGACCAACGGCTTAAACGTCTCATCCGAAAGATGGTGCGGTATTGTAACTTGTATTTCAGCCCTCTAGCTGAAACACAAGGAGAGGCAGCGATGGGAATTGAACCGGGGACCTAGAGATCTCCACGGTTCAGCGCACACACAGTGGCTACCACCAGATTAGCCGACTGAGCTAAGCTGCTCTCTCGGCTATGTGATAACGCCCACAAATGTAACAACAAAACATCTTCGCCCACAATGTAATACTTTTTTTTTTACTTCGAATGAAGCAGCCAAGACCTACATAGTGGCTAAACCATCGCTTTGTGACAAAAGCATGACATTCTCAGAGTTTGATTTATGGGACAATGGGAAAACAATGGGAAAGTCATTTTCTAAATGTCTGGGAGGGGTTAGAGGTCGTTTGAGGTCAAATGACGATTTCGATAATAAATCCTTATACTCAATGCATGCTCTAAAAAAAGGGTTCTAATTACTATGTGATGGAGATGCCTACCAGTTGTGACAGTTTTCAGAGTATATTTCAGGTCAAAGGTTATTTATGGTCAAATAATAGGAAACATGTTACTAAAATGGAATTTTTAAATCTCCCTCGCTCATGGCATGTGTAATGTATTCACTCGAATAAGCGCTCACTTAATTGGGAACATTTCTCAATCACTCCACTCTAATAATCGCCCTTTTTTATAACTCTGGGCTGTACAATTGGTTGCAGGACTAACTTGAAAATTGCGGTATTGGTGATCACCTTATATTCGTGCTGCTAAATTTACAATAGATTCCATATAAACGCCCCCGTTCGAATAAGTGCCCCTAAATCAAGCCATATAATTGAGAGCGAGAACGGTATATCAAATTGGCCATGCGACGACCTTTCTTGAAAAATGTCACGTACCTAAAATTTTCTCTTCTTGACACAATACTTCTTTCTTTTCCGTAACAGATAAAGAATACAAACCCTTGCTTTGATCCTGGAAATTTTATATTTCCCGCGAAAGTAATTGCGTTGCGTTTGTGCGGCGATACAAATAGGGACCGAATCCATTTTTTTACGTTGCGTCACGTAAAAAGTGAAAATTCAAATTTTCGTAAGGAGTGGGGATACGAAATTGTCCGAAGAGCATTTCTTTACTTCGCGTTGCGTACGTTACGTTGCGGAAGTTTTTTTTTTTGCAAGTGGGAACCAAGCTTTATAATGCGAAGGGCGTTCGTGTGTAAAGGGTGTTTACACTTAAAATCCTTGATTTTAGAGCGGGGTATTTCGTGCCGAAATACAATTATATGAAATAAAATAAATTAACGTCTCCGCATCGAAACCCATCGAAGAAGGCTATTGTTTACTAATGTCAACTACGTCACAACTGATATAGTTATCATTAGCTGAACAACAACTGTGGACAGGCGTGTAGGTCCTACTTCACCGCTGTGCCTCAAAGGAACCGAAAAACATTGTTCTACGCGCATATTTCTATTGCCGAGGAGAGAATACAATTGGTCTACTCCAGTTCACTCATAGGCGGCGACCAGCCCTGCCTTTCTTTACTTACCCATACTCGTTGAAATTCCTTTGCTTTAAGTGGGAGAAAAACAGGATTCTCCACAATCGTGAGAAAAAGAGACAGACCCATCGCCTCCTAATTTTAGTTAGATAAAACTATATACACTAAACTAACATGCATTGTATACAGCATACATGTTTCATAATCAATCGTAAAATCGGCGCGATAATATGTGTCCTTGAAATATTTATAATTTCTCCTGGAATTGTCCTAGAAATGTGTTTGAAAACGTACCGTACGAACCCTGCTCTTTGATGATATAAAATTCCGGTTGTGTTTTGCTACTGGACTCTCCATCCTCCGGAGTTTTAGCACTCTCACCTACAGAAGAGAAATACGAAAAATATATTGTAAATCTGATTATCATGATGTTTGCTGAAGATGTATATGTATGCAGAATTTAAAAATTCAAATTTCTATTGTGATTACATTGTCGCATTTGGTGACGAAAAGATTCCCTACGGAACCTAGCGGCTTCATTATCAATTCGGGGTGCATTACCTCACTTGGTTGCCCTGCCTCGCCCTGCCAAATTTCACATAGTATGCCTACGGGTCGGGGGTTGAATACAAGGGTCACAGGGCATACAATTCAAAAATATCGTTAGCATATATTAAAGCATTCATGTGGTGACCGTAAAAGATCGCATCAAATCTAAACAACTTCTTACTGTTGTTGCATTTATGTATTTACTCCATTTTTCAAATGTCTGCGGCCACCACCAAAACTCCGATGTCGAAGGTTTTGCGTACTATACGCGAACACTCCAAAATTGGAGGTTTTGCGTACTATACACGAAAACTCCAAAATCGGAGTTTTCAACTATCAATCAAACCTCCAATTTCGGAGTTTCTGCGTATAGTACGCAAAACCTCCAAAATTGGAGTTTTCAAACTTTTATTGAAACCTCAGATTTCGGAGTCTTTGCGTACTATTAATTAAACAAGCTCTCTCTATATAAAGAGAGTTTTCGCGTATAGTGCACAGAA
>NW_022699258.1:66951-88238 GCF_011630105.1 Anneissia japonica | reverse complement strand
ACTGAACATACAACAGATATTACATAGTACTTTGGCATATATATTAGCATCACAAAAAAGGTGTGAAGTTAGATAACTAATAGTTTATGTGTGATCAGATAGCGGATACATATTGTTGGCTTACTTACAAATATACAGTATTGTCTCGCCTCAGACTCAAGCGAATCTGTTCGGACCCGACGGACCGTCAACAACAGCTCACTCGCATCACAGCTAATTTCTTGAATTGTCACTATCCTCTCAAACTATTAATATCTGCTACCGGTATATCAAAAGCATCTGCTAATTCCCGCTCAGACCTTTTGTCTTACACCCATAGACCTGTCACCGATGCTCGTATACCTATGGTATTTGATCACAGCCCCCTCATCAAAATCTCTTGGTAACTCAATCAAGAACGACTACAAAACTCTTTAGAAAGACCCCAATATATCTGATCTCTACCTTCATTTTCCTATTCTGGCTCAACGTTAACCTCCCCTACCCCCATCTTAAATCCCGCCTCACGTCTTCCAAATTATCCTCGGTTAATCCTACTCACGGCAATATGGCCGGTAACAGCAGACAATGCCAACTATGCACTATGATTGACACATCCAACAGGTTCAAAGTTCCTGGTACCAACATCACTATCCACCCTCCACCACTTAATTGCCATGCCTCCGTCGTATATATTATATATTGGCGGGGTGAAAACTTCGGTTTTTTTTTTTTAATTAAATAAATAAATACTTCAGTTCTACAGGCCATTCTACCGAAGATTTTAGGTTCATGATTATAGGGTCAAACTACAAATCCATTAAGGAAAGACGATGGCTGAAATATGGATCCTTTCATAGATACCAACCGCCGTCTCACATCGTGCGGGACGGTCTCGCGTTTCAAAGTGATTTTAAATGAAACCCGCATTTTGCAGAGACACATGCGTGATCATAAATGTGTCTCGCATTTAGCACAAGTATGCGTGATAACAAATTGTAACGAATTCAGTGAAAAAATGTATTTAAAATTAGAAGGAATTGGTTTTATTAAAAAATTATAAAACGGTCATGCGGTTAACTTAAGTCAATATAGAGCTTTCATTATCTTGTTCATGAATCAATTCACCGAACATCTGCCAGCTTCGTTATCTCGTTCCCGATCTTGTTTCGCATTCTCCGACAACCGAACAAGGTAACAGCATCAGCATCGTCTCTAGGGAAGCGCGAACGGTCTCTATGGGCGTCACTGTGAAGGGACTTATCACTCATTCACATGTACTCATGGCTGCGTGTTAAGCCGGACACTCACTGCGTAGTACGACGGCTGCTATTCTAAATAATGCTATGTATCCCGATATGTACGACCGACTAACAACATATTATAAGGAACGAGCCATTTTCTCTGGTGTTAAGAAAATGAATGCGTTGTGTACTTTGATTTTTGACGTAAATCGTTCATCAGAGGTGCCTTATTATATTGTACATTTTTATTTAAAATTAGAATTTAATTGTGTTGTGCGGAGTGGCTGTTGACAAATAACGTCTGTGACAAAATTAACAATACCGTTAAAAGACAATGACGACTAAAATGTTTTCTTTTAAATAACAACACATTTAAAGTTAATAATTATCATTTTGTATTCCAAGGTGGAAATGATGTTCTACGATATGCGTAGTACTTCTGGGGAGGATGCCTCAACAGTGGACACACTTTTCCGGGAAATAAACCGAGTCATGGAGAAATATCAAGTGCCATGGGCCAATTGTGTTGGGTTTGGAGTTGACAATTGTAACTTGAACATTGGTGAGCTTGTACTTTATGGCTACTGATATAGAACACTACAGTAGAAGTACACACGTTTATAGGCATACCATTGATTATGGTAATCAATGATTAATGTATTAAGACTCTTCTATTAGTAGGTGCGAGAAACTCCCTCATGACGCGAGTTAAAGAAAAGAATGAGCGGTGCTTCTTTGCGGGATGCTCTTGTCATCTAGCACACATAGCGTCCGGTAAAGGAGGGAAAGGGTATGCCAAAATTAGTGGATTTGATGTCGAAGGTCACCAGGTAGATCTCTATTACTACTTCAAACGCAGTACGAAGAGGAAAGGGATTCTAGCGGAATACCTAGATTTTGTGAGGGAGGAATGGAACGAGTATATTTACCGATATATAGTACCAATTGATTCATGGTCCTTCGCAGTAACATTTTTTAAAATTTTAAGGTGGTTCAGTCTTGAAAAATGCTGCGCAAAAGAGCTGACGAAGTTAAGTGGGCTAAAGTCAATGTTTTTGAGTCGACGATGATGGAGAGGATGTTCACAGCGGAAAGGCAGGACCAGCAAGGTTTAAACGGCTAAAGAAGGCGTTTTCAAATCCACTAACAGAGGTCCACTTGCATTTCTTTCAGTCTGTTTTGCCGATATTTATTAATTTGTATCTATTTTTGCAAAGACGTGACCCGCTCCCCCAGAAAGTTTACCCAGTTACTATGGAACTTACTAAGAGAATCGGCCAGAGATTATTGAATGTAGACGTATTAGGTTCTATTGATGAGACCGTCATCAAGAATGAGTCGAACTATCTTCCACTTAGTGAGATGCATATTGGTCTCATGGTTACAGAGATGTTGGACCACAAACTAGAAGAAGGGGAGATAACAAGAAATGACAAAGACAAGGTACTACTGGCAGCTAGACACTTTTTTAAGGAAAGTTTGTTGTACATTGTAAAGAAGATGCACATTCAAGAAGAGTTGTGGCAGCACGCTATGTGGACAGTGGCGGCTCTAGGATATATTTTCTGCGGGGGCTAAGTTGTCCGACAGGGGGGACTTGAGCTCGTAGGCTCGAGCTGGGGGAAGGGGATGAAAGGGGCCCTCACCTCCCAAATGAGGTTTCTTTTAAAGAATAGCAACCTCTGGGTGGCCGGAAATGACACTCTCAGACTGTGACAGACATATGTTGGCTTGGTGTGGGCCTATTTTTTTTATGTTTTATGGTCTGACTGCCCGACGAGCTCTGTCAGGCGGGGGGGGGGCTTGACCTGTCCGGTGGGGACTTAAGCCCCCTGTTCCCCGCTGGCGCCACCACTGTATGTGGATCGACATAGACAACCGTAGAAGTAGCCTACCAAGTGGCCATCATGTCTGTATTTCTGCAAAAAATACAGTCACATTTTGCGCTTTACGGATCCTGATGTCGATAAGCTGTACGAAGAATTCATTGCATTTAAATGCGAGGTTGATGTAACGAAATCACCAAAGACAAAGAAAGAAACCGACACAGACAGAATAGATGTCAAGTGGGCCTGTCTGTATGGTAAACGAAGCTGTTTTGGGGAGAATAGAAAATTTTGGCTGTTATTCGAAGTTGCACAACTCGTATTGCTGATTCCCCATTCAAATGCTTGCATTGAACGTGTATACTCGATGGTAAATGAGAACAAATAAGAGGGGAGTGACAGAAACAGATTGGACGTGGATGGATCCCTATCCAGCATCTTAGCGGTTAAGCTGGATCGACCCGGAGCAGAATCTGAGTGCTTCTTGTTCGAACCCTCAGATAGTCTTCTTGAAAAAGCGAAGTCTGCCACAGCGAAGTATAACAGTGAACATAGAAGTTCTTAAAGGTGGTAAACCACTGTAATTTCAGTCGTTATTGGCCTAATATATATACTATAGTTTAATTTAATGGGGCCCGACAGTTTTAAACATTGAAAATACGCTGGCCTGTCATCATCATACTAAACAGCATTGTCTGATGGCTCATGTAAACGATCGCTACAGTTTTTTTCCACGTTTTGGGAAAACCCCCAAAAAACAAAAATGGGTAGGTCGTCAGGAAGAGCAAAAACGACCGCATAACGCTGTTGCATCGCTTACCGTCTAGTAAGAGGTCTATCCCAGCCTTTTCAGCTCATTAAAAAATGCCGAACCTCAATATTGTAAATTTTGGGTCGGTCGGGCGTGGCCAACACAATATATTTTTTTTATTTGGCCTTATGCTGCGGTTTGTCTTGATCGATGTGGCGCGTGACACAAGCGTGTCTTTTGCTTTACCGTCAGTGGTTTTGAAATTTTTCATGTTTTTGTACGCGAGTGCCCTTTGATGTTTCCAGTGGACGCATGGGAAAAACGCTAACATAAGATATAATAAGGTGAGAGTTTTTTTTTATACCTTTTTTTAAGCGAACCCGCCGCCTGCAAATAATGACGATTTCGAATAAAAATAATTTTTTTTCTTAACCAATTATCGTACCCGCCGACACAAAGTTTTTCTTTATATTTCTGCCTTGAAATCTCCAAAGATAAGATATGTATATATCTTTCTAATTGTATCGGTAAATACAAAAGATTTAACCATCCCATTACTAAACTGTTTACATTTACCAATAAAATTTTATTTATATTTTTATTTAACTCCTTGGTTGACTCACTTCAGCTAAGTTAGATAAAAAGGCTATTAAGTCCTGATCCAGGCAAATGGAAATGTATTCCATTATTTTATATGCATCCTATTGAGTATACTATATGTAGTCAAAGGTTAACTTAGAGGAGCATGCTTCCTTGAATAAATTACCAATATTCTATAGGAATTTTATTGATACGTGTATCCGTTATAATAACATACAGGAAATCAAACTGCATTGCATATGTGAGGTAAAACTACAACGAATTTGGGAAAATAAGAATATTACTGTAAACAATAAATCTCTTTTTAATAAATTTTGGATTGAGATAAATATACAAAATGTAGGTGACATCATTGTAAATGATAGAATTAAGCAGGTGAACGAAATAATTCCATCTCTCTCAAAAACACACGATGCTTTAATTGAGCATACAAAATTAAATGCAGCCATTCCAAGTAGTTGGAAAAATATTATCAAATATAATCCCTACTGTTTAACACACAGAGAAAACGATTGTAAAACAAATTATGACATTATTTTGAAGAAACAAAATGTTAAAAAATTCTACACATCATTTTTAAAACCAATATATAGCATACCAAATGTTGGAATCAAATGGAAAATGAATTACAAAACAATTCAATTAACTGGGAACATTGTCGGAAAGAGAAAGTACACTCAATGCTACATATTAAAAGGTTGCTCAATTTAATTATAAATTATTACACAGAATCTTGCCAACGAAAAGTCGGCAAAAGATCAAACACAGACTTCTGCGAAGCATGTAACGAAATAGAAAATGAAAAACATATGCACTTATAAAATCCGCATACGCCTTAAAACTAAAAGAAAATGCATACTTTTGGAGTCCGTACTGAGCCCAAAAAGTCTGCAATGAAACTGTTAAACTGTAAAGAAAATGATTCATGTTGGAAAAAATTCAATATTATATTACAATTGTGCCTAAAGAAGCCTGATAAAATAAAATGGATGAATATCGTACTTGCAAGCTGTGAAGAAGAAGAAGACAAATGAGTTAGTTTCAATTTTAACTTTTTGTATATTTAAATGTAAAGCGATGTATAGACTAAATCTAAGAAAGAAATGTCCTTGGACAATGTTTACATTTGAGTCTTGTCACTTGTGAGTTTTTAACAAACAAAGAAAAAGCCAAAAAAAGTGGTCAAATTTTGACTTTCAGAAATTTGGGAAAGCTTTTAATGTTGTTATTGTCAGGTAATTTTTGTTGTGTTTTGGTTTTTGTTTATTTCTTTATAAATATAAATTGATGTGTAAAAATATTTTAAGTTACAAAAATACAAAAAAAAAATTTTTTGGACAAAAAAGTGTATGTATTGCTCAGTAAGAGACCTGAAATTTACAAGACAAATATGCATAAAGAATTATGATGTGCCATATGTGATGAATAATAATTTTGTATTATTATGATTATGACATAATGTTTAACAAAAGGATCAAAAATATAAAAATGAAAATAATAATAATAATGAGAAATTGGTATCTGTGTATCTAAGGGCTTCTACAACCCGTCATTTTGTAAAAATTCTTGTATTTGTGTTAAATGAAAAAGTATTGAAATAAAAGTGGGCGATTCCCACAAAAGAGAAAAAAAAATTATTTTTATTTTCTCCTCCGTCTGAATGTTTTTGACAAAACTATTTGCTAAATAAGAAAATAAAACTTTATTTTTAGTTTGATTCCGCCGCCATCCTCTGATGATCATTTAAAAAAAATAAGTTCGCAAAGCAAGTAATGATAAAAGTCTCGCCTAACGAACAATAATAGTACATTCCACGATCTGGGGTTCCAACACATTACTCAACGCTATGGCATTCCGACTTGAACATTCTCAATTTCAACATTCTTTACTAAATTATATATTCTATGTTCTCTGACAGCGGAGTTAACGGTTCATAAAAGCCAAAAGCTCTGAGCGTGAGGAGGCAAAGCACCAGGGGCCTTTACCCCTGGACCCCTACTGGGGCCCACTCCGCCCCATGGCCCCCTGCATCTGTTTTTTCGCTTCACTAGCATACTTAACGCTCGCTTATTAGGGCCTCCAACAGCAGTCAGCGCCAGGGCCCCACAAACTCCGTGACGCCACTGACTACATTGCATACACTATGTGAAAAATAGCCGTCACTATTACGACACATTTCTGGTAAATTTATTAAGTGCTCATTTTATTTACCATGAATTACCATTACATCATTTCTATTAAATGTCCATTAGTATTTTTATTATTGCTATTATTATCTTTATTATATGCATTACTTCTATTTTGATAATTTTGATGGGCCGACTACTGTATATTTTAATCCACTATAAGTACAGTATATCAAGCGACCAAACAATAATGTATATTTGTAAGTAAGCCAAACAATTTGTATCAGCTATCTGATCACACATAAACTATTAGTTATGTAACTTCACACCTTTTTTTGTGATGCTAATATATATGCCAAAGTACTATGCAAGATCTGTTGTATGTTCAATGCACACTGAAGAAGGTTGCAGAGACGACCGAAATATTTGTGCTCAAATAAAATATATCTATGTTCCAGAAATTATGTTCCAGAAAAGTAGTTTCTACTTTTGATTTATTTTGTTTTGAATAATTTTTCGTATTTATTGTCTTTGTTTTTTAATTGTGTACTTTATTCCTAACTTGTGCAATCTCATTTATTCTTAAAAGAAATTTAAAATGATTAATACAGTAGCAGTGGTAATGACAATAAAAAATTAGTTAATTGTATAGTTGGATAAATTATTTTGCTTGTAGCTTAATAAATGAATTTTAATTTAATTAATTTTATTGTATTTCCACTTTGAATTTATTCTATAAATTTCATATATTGTAAATTCTTATATTGTAATTTTGTAATATATCTTTTTTGTAATGCATTTTTTCAGCTATTGCTGCCAGTTTGTATTTTCATATTTTATACCGAAATAAATAAAAAATAAATAAAATAAAGTCAACCCTTGCTTTCTGTCACTCGTGCTAGTCTCACTAAATGTTATATTATATATATATATATATATATATATATATATAAATCATCAAAGAAAGGTAAATACAGTGTTCGAATAAAGGACATAATAATACATCGTGTAACACAGCTCTCAACGAATGTAGTCCTGTAAATAAATGAATAAAGAAATCGTGTAATAAAATGCCTCTGGCGGGACTCGAACCTGCGACCTCTCGCTGTCAAGGGGAGCATCATAACCATTAGACCACGGAGGCTTCATGGTTGAACAGATTCAAATACCACCAGATACACTCCATTACACAATACGGCTAGAAACAAATAGTTGCATATAATATAAATCGAGATAGCCGTTAACACTGTTAAATTATTATAAGAGACAGTATATATATATATAAATCATCAAAGACCTTTCTTTGATGATTTATATATATATATATATATATATATATTTCATTACATTAAATCAACAAATATATTAAAAATATTCTTCAAAAAAAGTCAGCAAAGTTTTATCGGCCAATTTGTATGAGAGTATAACACGGCCAGAAGTAATGCCAGTTACTGTAACCTGTGTATGTTTCAATAAAAGTTTGAAAATTCCAATTTTGGAGTTTTCGCGTATAGTACGCAAAACCTCCTTAATCGGAGATTTGATTAGTCTAAAAGGCATTTTATTACACAAGTTGAATAAAAGTTTAAAAACCCCGATTTCGGGGGTTTCGCGTATAGTACGAAGAATCTTCGAAATCGGAGGTTTCGCGTATATTACGCAGAAACTCCGAAGTCGGAGGTTTGAATAAAAGTTTGAAAGCTCCAATTTTTGAGTCTTCGCGTATAGTACGCAAAACCTCCAGGATCGGAGGGTTAATTAAAGTTTTGCTCTCTCTATATATAGAGAGTTTTCGCGTATGGTGCACAGAAACTCCAAAATCGGAGGTTTGAATAAAAGTGTTAAAACTCCGATTTCGGAGGTTTTGCGTACTATACGCAGAAACTCCGAAATCGGAGCTTTGATTGAAAGTTTGAAAACTCCGATTTCGGAGGTTTCGCGTATAGTACGCAAAACCTCCTTAATCGGAGATTTGATTAGAGGCATTTTATTACACAGTTTGAATAAAAGTTTAAAAACTCCGATTTCGGAGGTTTCGCGTATAGTAGGGGTGGATTACATTGGATTTTATTCGGTGTAAACACCAAGGATAACCCACGAAAGTTTAAGACTTATTTCCAGTAGGGTCCTTCTGGTGGTAATTGGGCAGTACACCGGGAGACAATCTACTACTCTTTTCTAAAGAATGTACTGCGTTCTTTAACGTGCACACGGGACCAACAGCTTAAACGTCTCATCCGAAAGACGGTGCGCTATTATAACTTGTATTTCAGCCCTCCAGCGAAAAAGAGAGGCAGCGATGAGAATTGAACCGGGGACCTAGAGATCTCCACGGTTAAGCACACACAGCGGCTACCACCAACTTTGCCGACTGAGCTAAGCTGCGCTCTCGCAGAAACTCAGAAATCGGAGGTTTGAAGAAAAGTTTGAAAACTCTAATTTTGGAGTCTTCGCGTATAGTACGCAAAAACCTCCAAGATCGGCGGGTGATTAAAAGTTTTGCTCTCTCTCTTTATATATAGAGTATTTTTTTTAATCAGTTATCTGAGAACAACGTAAATTTTGGTCCATATCTAAGAGTCTTGAAGTGAGGAGGGGGAGATGGGGAGCGCAAAGGTGAAGAGGGGATCGATGATTAGGTGAAGGGAAGCCAGCTTAAATTGAAGTGATTTTTAACAACTTCTGCACTAGAGTGCCCCTTTACCATTATCTATGGGTCGCTGCTTTGTCTTGTGAACTCTTACTGACTGTTCGTGTTTTTGTTTTTTTTTTGGGTGGGGGGTGCAACTGGGGGACGCAAGTATTTTTAGGAGAGTGCGCCCCCTGCGCTATGGTGCCTCTTTACCATTATCTATTTGGTGCTGGATTGTCTTGTGAACTCTTACTGTCTGTTTGTGTTTGGCTACTGGAATCTCCATTGTTCGGCATAGCGCTCTCTTGAACCTCCTGCTCGACCTTAATCTCTTGAACCGAACTCTTGGAAGCAACACCCTTAGATGCTGAACTGCGTTTACGCTTTGTATCTGAAGAAAGATACGTAAAATAGGGGCTTATATAGTAAATTTGATCATCATGATGTTTGCTGATGATGTATGTCTGAAGTTCTTAAAAATTTAAATTTCCATTTTAATTACATTAATACAATATTAAAATAAAGATTTTGAGAAAAGCAGGTATAAGACACTGATAATACATGCTAAAATGTGATAGATGTAGACATTCTTTATTCCTTACTTATTGATTAATAATAAATAATTGTCATTTATAATAAATTTTATTCCGTTGCAATGGCTTATAATAGGCCTTTGTATCAGCCGCGATCACTGAAGTGGTACTTTCCTCATATCTACTACAGAATACTGGCTATTACTCTGCTCATTTCGCTGTACTGTACTACCGTAATGTGAATACTGATTTCTCACATGTGTGGCGTGAAAAGTCCTCGTCCAATATTTTGTAAATTCAGTGTTAGTGTAAAATTATTCTTTTACGATATTTCAATACCGGTAGGTAATAATATATCCTTTTTATTTCAACCGTGCATTTGGGAATCATGATCAGCTTAATATATCTAGAAGGGTATTAAACATAATGAAGATATATTACATAATATATAGGCATATATACAAATAATAAAAACTCTGACCCAGCGAGTACTAAACATACTGTACCTTTGGTGTTTGTGTTCCCCATTCAGAATTCGTTAAACGCTATCTGCAATATAAGTTATAACACAAATATATTTAGACAGGTGATCGTAGATCATACGCACCCTACACTGCTAATATGAGTATAGAGAAAATAGAAAACAGTGCTATTTTCTCTGATACGAGCTGGCTCTACTCATAGAGAATTCTGTATGCTGTACTACAGTACATAAGTACCAATATTAGGCAGATTGGTATTCACCTGGGTCTGGAAATAAAAATTCATATTTAGTCCCAATTTTTCCCAACGATTGGTATCTTCTTACTGGCTGCTAGATCACACTGCTTATTCCAGTAAACTTGCGCCTTGCGTTTGGAACGCAAAGGTGAAGAGGGGATCGATGATTTGATTAGATGAAGGGATACGTAGCGCCGTTTGGGACATTTACTATTTTGTTGACAAAATACCATTTTGTCTCGACAAAATACCATTTTGTCTCGACAAAATACCATTTTGTCTCGACAAAATTTATTTTGTTACGACAAAATGATATTTTTATAAAACAGAATTTATTTTGTCACCATAAAATGCTATTTTGTTAACAAAAGGACTTTTGTAGGTAACATAATTTATTTTGTCAACAGAACGAGGTTATGCAAATGAGGAGGCGGAGCTTCTTCTTGGTTGGATGAGGCGCTAATAAATCAACCTCTTTTGCTTTTGATCAATTACGTCATCTATATGCGGCACTCGTTTTGTTATTGTTCATAATGCTCGAGTTCGTACATTATAAAGATCGACACCATATTTGCTGTTTGTGTATTTTTAACATAAATTAACATATTTGTTTTACCAAGTCACTAACAACTCTTTTACGTGCGTTAGGACATTGGACGCATGAAAGATATCGATGGTAAAGCTTGGCTATGGCGAGCCTAGTTGTCATTTAATCGTAAATAGAGATATCATAGTTTTAAATAGAGATATCTTAATTTTCTCATTGACAAACGCCTGTTGGTGAGGGATTTATTATCATTCATAATATTTACCATATAATTATAAAAATTCAGATGGCAATATGATGACGTCAAAATGTCCGATCAGCCATAATGATCTATACAATCATATCTACAACCCATGTGTTTTCAGAATATGTAATAAAAATTGGGGGTCACATTTCCTCCTAAGGACGTTTGGACGGTAATGGCACAGGAAATTGAACCTTGTTAAGTGTCATTTAATTAAAAACGCCTGTTGGTCGGTAATTTTCCCTTTAATCCAACTATATTATATCAGTCCAATAGCGTCGAAATAAAGTCTGCCGCCCTCTGTCTGGAACTTCGTACATTGACCGTCATGTAGCGCTCGCGGTGCTGATTGAAAAGTTTCATATGCTAAAATCCTAAGGAACTATAACTGATTGAAAATAGGCATGATATTGGCATATTTTTAGTGTTTGTCGACAAAAACGCGCACAAGGATTTGACCATGATGCCGTCATCAAAATGTAAAAAAAAGTCACTCTTATGAAACGGAATTGTCTCAGCTATAACATACTCAAAGTTGGAAGACGATCGATTAAAGATAAGTGAGAAATTTGTGAATACAGTGTCAGAAACCTAAAGCATGTAAAAAAGCGAAATTTCCAGCTTCCGTATGTGCTCCGCGTGTAAAAATGCGTGCGCGGTGCGGAAAATTTGAAAAATGTTGAAATTCTCAAAATGGCCTGAAACGTGCTCTAATTTAGTCAAAAAGTGATTTTTAGCATTTTAAAATTTTGACGCACGTGTACGCGCGTGTTATGACGTGCACGTGCAATATTTTGGTACGTGATATTCAACCTTGATATGAAGTTTATGTCCACTGAATATGATTTAGAAATGACAATTGCTTAGGACGATATGATCGATAATGTAAAAACGCAAAATTGCGCGTAAATGACGTCAGGCATGACTGAGCACATTGAAAACTTTATTGTGACTATTCCAGGCCAAGCCAAATGTTCGTTGAAGCGCGCACGAACGTAGCTCGTGCCAATTTTGAGATATCGTGCTAACAAGAAATGGGGAGAAAGTGTAGAATTAAAAAAAATGATCTTTGACAATAACAATAGGTGATCCGCTAGTTATGCGGATCACCGAAAAAAAAAGATGATGATCCTGACAATAACAGTACGTTATCCGCATTAGATGCGATTACCAATCACCAATTACATTTCAAAGAAATTTAAAAACTACATTTTGGAAAATTTAAACTGCGTTTTGCAAAATTAGAACCTCATTTTGGGAAACTACATCTACATTTTAAGAAATACGCCTACATTTTGATAAATTAGACACTGAATTTTGCAATAACATTTTGATTTTAACATGGACTTTTGCTGCGTATGGCACCCCATAGCCTGGGTTCCAGGCCCTGATTTTGGGTTACGCACTCTTTATTGCATTTAGTGCGCGCCATACTTAATTTAATTGGCGTCCCATACTCGATTTCTTTTTTCGGATTATTATTCCGTCTCTAAATTAACTTTCTCGTTGGTGGCACTGTCCAGAATGGCTGTCCAGAATGAGAAAAATAATTTAAAAAAATAAGAGTGTTGTGGCAAGTCTGGGCACCCCCATAAATGACAGCAGCATATTTTGTACTAGTCTCGTTCGTTTGCAATTAAAGTTCAAAGACAGTATTTTATAGAAAAACCCCGTTTTTTGCCAACTGTTCACCTTAAATTCAAGAAAGAAACCACTGAGCTCTACCAGGAAGAGCATAAATCTGTTAAAAACGAGATGAAAAAAAATTGCAACCAATTAAAATAACTAAATATTAACTATGAACTGACAGCAGATGAAAACAGAGAAAAAACATTGAATTAAACTATGATTTGCATTCGAAACGCTTATCAACATTGCCTACAGGATGTCAATAAAGTATCGTTTCGTTCGTTTCGCTGAAATTTGCGGGTTCAGTTGTAAACCTATAGTACACAGGATTCATATGGTTATAGTAACAATATGCTGCAAGTCTTCTCTGGACTTCTTTGGTGACTACTGTCGCAAAACAGTCCTTATACGACTCTACTCGTGGTACAAAATGTCCGTGAGTGTGCATGTTCTCCTTGTTTATGGAACACAATTCTTTTGTGTTTAGCACTATCAATTGGTATGTGATGAGAGAAGAAGCTCAAGAAGCAAGGAACAAGGACAATAACAGGGGTGGATCCAGAATTTTTCAAACGGATGGGAGGCACAGCATATTTAGAATAGAAAAGTGAGCAGCTCTAATTTCAATATATGCATTGAAATTTAAAATACAGTGGCAAAACGCCTCCCCTCCCCCTACTGGATCTGCGCCTGAATAAGGCAAGAAAGACATCTAGTGTCGACAATATGAGTGATGTTTTTCATCGTTGGATGGTAACAGGAGATGTTGTTATCAGCAGTATTTCGTTCAAAACTCCACAGTCAAAACCTCTGCCACGTGAAGTTCAAAAGATGTTAAAAGACCCTCCAGTCATTCAAGACAGAGATTCTTCTAACAGTGACGCATGATAAGAAACACAAAAATAGAATACAGTATTAGACACGACAATTGGAACATTTTAAAAGGTAGGACATTAAGTTGAAACTCTATCTCAGTTTGACATTTTTTTAAATTATAAAGTACGCACCTTTCATGATGGAGTTAATATCAAGTTTAACATGAAAAACAACATCAAAACTAGGGGTGCCGCCACCAGCAGGGGTGGGGGCCGTCGGAGAGAAAAATTACAATTCGTCAGGGAGAAGAAAAAAATATATGTGTTTTGTACATTAGTAAACTCAATCGAATAAATAAACCTTTGAAATACACATTTTAAAGATTCTTGCATTCAGAATCTACAGGTCGGAAAACCCCTTATATGTTTCAATAATCAATGTAATATGACTCTGCCTAGGTAATACCAAGCAATCGCCTCATCCAATAAAAAAACAGTATTTTGATGAGTCATACATATTTGAAAATAGTTTCATTGAATCCGACAGGTTTGAAAACAGTCTTAACATTAACCTAATCAGTATTTTTTATGAGTGTTGACTTTTGGCATATTTTGAACCAATTCTGACCCACTGCATGTGCGGCGTTGTAACATTTCGTCATGGGTAGACGACAAAATGCCTTCCCACAAAACACAGTCATGTGAATACTTGTTTCTCTCACTAGCTATTTTACCGTTTATGGTCTCAATGTACAACGTGCTATAAAATGCTTTTTTGGAATAATGAATATAAACATATAGGCCTATATACCTTTTGTTTAATGTTGTTCAGTTTTTATGCATCGTCGGAGATAAATTGTATCTGCTAACACCATCAAAACATACTTCACTTCATTACAGGATTTTGTAAAACATAATTCCACTTCATTAAGCATGATTCCGTTTTATTAAACAACAATTCATTCAATTTAATTTTCTTCCGTCAGGTATTTACATTTGCTTCATGCCAAGGTATAATGTATTACAAATATACTTTTTTTTACAATATGAAATTGTGAGAAAAATAGGGAGAAAGTACTAGGAGCCTCAACACTATTTTTAATACACATATTTTTTAATTCCAAAAAAATTACTGGAATCTATAGAAAGTTTAATTAAATTTGTGAATTTAATAGCGTTTCTTTCCAAATTGAGTTACTGATTTTTGTGCTAACAACAACGTGATATGCAACCCCTAGAGCCCTTCCCTGGTTCTTAATCGGAAGCCCGCGGTCCAAATTTGTCCCGCAAGGCAAATTCATTTGGTCCGTGAGGGAAAAATACATTCAAAAAACATTAAAGGTTAGATGAATACATTTTCAATGACATAAAGACAAAAATGCAGCCCCTGAGCAATGTGAGCGGGGTGGTTTCAAAATGAGCAAGATGATATAGGCTTGCCATAAATAGAAAAAATAGCGCCAAAATCGGGTGATTTCGGTGGTTTTATTCTTCAAGTATGTTTCCAACGAGCAAAAAAAAAAAAAACAAAAACAAAAACAAAAACAAAAAACAAAAAACAAAAAAATTCACTCAGAATTATTAAAAAGCTCCGAAGATTGGTGTTCTTAATAGTTCTCCTAAAGTAGACATAACAATTGCAGGGTGCTGAAGTTAAAAACAGCGAAATTTAGGTTATTTAGGTTATTTTTCAATACGGTGCTATTAAAAATACATTTCGGTAGTCCTACATTCTTACTATGTACATAATGAGGAAAACGTTTTGCATTTCTCAAAACATATGTCGAGACATGACGCGTACGGCAGGTTTTTGTATTGTGATCATCAATTACATTGATAACGAGATTCACCAAAGTCGATTAACGACTGTTGAACTTGATGACACGTCCACACAGTAATTTCTCGCGACGACCCAATTTTGGGTTATGACTTCTGGTGCAGGCATAGTACAAATTAAAAGCATAATATAAAAAAAAAAAACCTTTCAAATTATAGATCTATCTTAGCGGAAATAGTTTCACCCAGATGTATCGATTGTTTGGCGGATTATATCACTGTGTTTCGTCAAAAGACATCTTTTAAAGTCGTCATACAGTATTTGCATTACACCGGCTTAAGTGCCGCCAAGTTTCATCTTTGTATGTTATTCTGTTCATTGTGATTTGTTAACAATATTTTTTACTTTACACAGGTAATAAAAAGTTAGTTTACCAAAAGGCAGTGCTCGTAAAAATACATTTCGCTTGTCCTTTATTCGTACTATGTACCCGAATATGTACATAATGAGGAAAACGTTTTGTATTTTTCAAAAAATATGTCGAGACATGAAACCTACGGTAGGTTTTTGTACTGTGATCATCAATTACATTGATAAAAAGACTCACCAAAGTCAATTAACGACTGTTTCACCCAGATGTATAACGATTGTTCGGCGGAGATTATATTTGGCCCGTGAGATCAACTTTTAGCAGATAGGCATATTCATAAAATATCTATAGATTAAGCATCCTGCCATAGAGAGCAGTTGATCATACACAATAACTCGAGAAGTAAAACTCTCCTCAGGCAGCTTTCCGGTTATTTCCTAGTCTAGGGTTTGAAGCCAGAATAACGTTTGTTTTTTGTTTTTTATTCGGTTTCAACATTAATACATATAGCATTACAAATGTCAATGGCGTGAATATTATCTAGTCAAGGTTGAATAAGGCAACAATGTAATAGTGCATTTGTTAATGTGTTAATATATTTTCCATACTCAATTATCACTTTAATTTTTACAGGAAGTGGGAGGGCGAGATTTTTTGCTAGAAGCTGATGCACTTACGTCCAAGGTGCGTAAGATTAGAGATAAATTACCATTTTTAATGTATCGGTCATACAATGACATTTTCACTTTAATTATTTTCAGCTTCTCGACTATGTGGACTCGACTTAGATCGCAACCGATTTCAGGCAGTCTATGAAAACAAACGACGCAGAGGCAACGGCGGCGGAAGCGGGGAGAGGGGAACATGGGGCCATTGGCCCCTCCACTTTTTCTACTGGGTGTGGGGGGGGGGTAGACATTGTCCTCCACTTTTGTGACTGTTCCGAGCGCCAGTGACATACATGACCGAGTCGAGTGGCCGAACGGTAAGGCAGGGGCGCCGCTAGCTACAGCCTTAACATCGGCGCTGGTTCCAACCGCTCCTCGCCCATGGTTCGGTTGGTAGAACCAAGTCGTCTAGGATAAGGACTTAAAATGGAGGTCCAGTGTATACATCTGGCTCGTGTGCACTTTAAAGTACCCACTGCATCTTTCGGAAGAGTAGGGGGTTACCTCGATGTTATGGTCCATTTCAGAAACTGTCGTTTTGGAATTATGTGAACATGTATCCACAATGAAGCGCCTATTTACGGCTGTTATACTATGTAGTCACGTACCACGCCCATACGCAATTCAGCACAATGACGCTGCAAGTTATGGGTTACACTATTTCATCAAGGATACCCTCATAATGGTTTGAAAATTGTGATCGCGACTTCGAATTTTGTTGGATAATTTAAAAAATGTCCAAGAATCTCTGCTTACCAAATCGTGGTTTTGAAAGTAAATTAAATTTGAAACTATTAATGACCTACAGTATTTACAGTACATGTACACTGTTGCTGTAGCCAAGATTTTCAAAACAGTGTGGGACAATTCAATAGTGGAAACAATCAAAGAGTGAACCCATTTTTAACGCGTGTTATTTATACATTTTATATACTGTATTTTAAAATAAATATTAATAAGCCAATACGCGGCCTTTTTAAAAACAGTAAGCCAATTCCTAGCTTTAATCGCGCTTGCCCGTATCAAGGTCAATCGACAAAAACAAGCATACACACAAAAATACATTAAAAATAATGCTAAAGCCTCTCAAGAAAATAGCTTGATTGACTGACCCTAATCCACCTTAATTGTTTAGGGTTGAGGTTGAAAAATGTAAGGATTTCTTAACATAATGTGTACATTTAACACGTCATAATAAGAGATTGTTAAATTTTAATTTCCATGTTAAGCCGCGACTCTGGTCGACTGAATATAAAAATAAGCTACTTATGGCTCAATTGTGTGCTTATTGTATTTGTTGTTTCTTTTGTTATTGTATTTGGACTTTATTTCAATGTGTTACTTCGCCTGCGCTTTGGATCTTTAAAGGCGCATTATAATAATGCACAAGCCTATGTCTATATCATTAGTACTAGTAGATCGGCTAACGTTGAATTTCAGGTCGAATCGTGCATTTTTGCAAGAAGCATGAAATTTCCAACAATGATAAAAAAAATAACGCCTCCTACTGGCCGTCATCTTGAAATCCAATACGGCCGCCAAAATATATAATTTTAACCAATATATTCATAGCTGTCACAAGTATGGACTAAGCAGGTTAGTTAGGCCTATATATATATATATATATGTATATATATATATACATACATATATATATATATATATAAATGAACATTACAATTTAGTAAAAGACACAAATATTAGGGGAAATATAAGCCTAAAACGCGATCCTTAAATAAAATACAAGTTCATCGCAACCTGATGCTGCCAGCATTTTAAGTAATTTAATTATTGTTTAAGTAACTACTAGTAAACAACATATATGGACAAAATATGTCCAACTAGGCTATACTATTTAATAATAATTAACAAGAACTGATATTAAACAACACTATTCAATTTACCATTTTAGACATCTAGTTGTATCTAAAATGGGCCACTACTTAATTTGTGTAGGCCTAAGACCTACCTATATGTGTTCACTTAAGTCCAAAACGTGTCACCAATTGTTCTAACAAAATTGCATTTGTGCAAAACCATCAATATTCCTGTGTCAACTTTCCTCCAAATAACTATTCTATAACTAGCCATAAATATACCTAATATTACACTAATTAAGGGATTGTTGATAATACCTCAATTTCAACTTAAAATTCCAAGAAAAAAATAGCAAAACAGTGAAATGTTGTTACCTTGTCGTAGAAATTGTTTAAATGACTTCAAATGGTACTATCAATGGATCAACTGTATGAAATCATTGGTAAATGCATAGTAAATATAACCACTCAAGCCAAGGGGGCGTGGCTTCTCATGGTGATGTCATGCGTAATTTCAGCAACTGCTCTCGTCTTTATTCCTAATCTGCTCGACAGAGAGTGGGCCCTGGTAATCACACGGTACAGTATCGTACATCCAATGTACTAACAAATAATAACGGATCTCTTTAATATTTATGGAAACTCGCTGGTCTTATTTTAGGGATAGGGATAAGGCCTTAATCATAGAAAGAAATGAAAACTGTCAATGATCTAATACTACATATTACCAGGGAACAGTTAACTGTTCCCTGATATAACTTTAATATTTATTCAATTTTAATCAGATAAACAATTTATCTTACTGGAAGAAACAATAGGCCTAATAAATCAAAATTACAACTTTTTCAACATGACTCCTGAAGTTTTGATTTATTATTACCCAGTCAGCAGCAGGCTGACTGGGTTCTGTTTTTGAGCAGTTTCTTCTTTCTCTCTTTCTGGCAACATTTTAGTAGGCTACTAGTGGCAAACTACTGGACCAATTAAATTAAAACTTGCTCAGTAGGACCGGTGCCACCTCCCATTTATGTGTTGTTCACAACTTGAGGTCAAAAACAAACAATCGTATAAAAAAACCACTTCTCTCACAAATAACGTAGCAGTCTTGTCCTTTGCACATATACATTGGAGTCTATAGGGTGTTCAGGGATAAGGGGTCAAAGGTCAATAAGGGGTAATTTTTATCTTTTTTCTGGGAACATTTCAAAACGCTACTAGTGCCAAACTGTTGTACCGATTTCAACCAAACCTGGTCAGTAAAACCGGTGACACCTCTCATACATGTGGTGTTCACTGCTTGGGGTCAAAAATCACATAGGGTCATTGGGGGTAAAACAATTTTTTTAATGAATAAAAGACTTCTGTAACAAATAACATAGCACAGTCTTGTCTTGGGCACATGTGGCATAAGGTAGAGTCTTTATAGTGTTCAGCGATTTAGGGTCAAAGGTCATTAAAGGGTTATTCTTTTGTTCTATCTGGTAACATTTCAAAATGCGACTAATGACAAACCATTGGACCAAACTCAATCAAATGTAGTTTCAAGAACCAGTGACACTTCCTACACCCCAGTTTGGGATCAGAGGTCACATAGGGATCATCGGGGTTACATTTTCAAAATAGTGCAATTGAGCTCAAATTTACCAGGAATGATCCCAAAATGTTATTAATGGCAAACGATTGAACCAAATTCAATCAAATTTGATCATCAAAAACCAGTGACACCTCCTACACCCTAGTCTGGGATCAGGGGTGTAGGAGGCATAGGGGTCAAATTTTCAAAATAGCCCAATTGAGCTTGAATTTACCAGGAATGATCCTAACATGAAAAAAATAATCTTCGCCTATAGGTCAAAAGTCATAAGGGTCATTATGGTGAAAATTATCAAATATTGCTAGTGACTAACGATTGCATTGGAAAGACTCCTACCAAACATGGGGTGTTCACAGCTTCAAGTCAAAGGTCACAGTGGTCATCTTAGGGTCAAATCCTGAAAAATAATTGGGTTCATGTTCTATTATACATCTTATCTCTAGTTTTTATTTTTTTACTACTTTAAAAAAATTTTCATGTTAAATCAAATATATTAACTTTCCCATGTCTGTGCTGTACTGTATATTGTATAAAAATATTCAATAAATTAATATTCAGTACAGGATCTTTAGTCGCTCCTTCCAGAGTCTTACAAACTGATTTGCATAGGCCTTGTAAACGAGGCCTAAACTACAGCAGGAACGGGTAGTTGGACTAGTTCAACTATAATACCTTCATCCTAGGCTAGGTCTCTACTAAGGAGGCCTTCTGGTCCGACCTGGCAGCCAAGGCCTACGATCGTCCATAGTTGGGCCCGATCATCCGGAAATGGACCCGATCGTATGTCACCCGGCCGTAGCAGACAGCACAAAACAAAGCCTCAGCTTGCTCGCTCATGGCCGGCGGAAGCGGGGGGCCCGGGCCCCCCACTTTTTGGCGAAAAATATATAATGTCTGGAGATTTTTGTATGATCGAAAATGCAAAAAAAGGAGGGAAGAAGGATGGGAAAGAGAATGTTTATCCAGTACAGGACCGAGTTACATTTTCTCGCAATTCATATTGGCGGATCTGGGGGAGGGGTCATTGGTCCTGACCTCTCCCTTGGGCAACAAAAAAAAATGGCAAAAACAAAAGAATTCTAGACCTACCTTTTCAGGACCCGTCAGCTGATTTTTTTTTTTTTTTTTTTTTTTTTTTTTTTTGCTATTAGAAAATTCGAATTTTGAAGAACATAAAATTCATTAAAACACACTTCAAATGTCGGAAAAGCTCATTTCCCGCTATCTAGGAATCAACATTTTCCCTGGGAAGAACCACAGGACCTCCCCCTTCTTTTTGGGATTTATCGATTCATGGAAAAACTACGTATGCCACTTACTCAATCTTTTTTTTATGTATGTATACACACATAAGGCCTATTTACTGTAATAACAATGGGAAAAAATTATCTGAAAGTTTTCAAGAGTGGAAAACC
>NW_022699258.1:56505-66605 GCF_011630105.1 Anneissia japonica | reverse complement strand
ATTATCTGACCGTTTTCAAGAGTGGAAAACCTTGAATTTTGAAGAACTTAATTACTTTTAAGTTCTTCAAAATTCAAGGTGTTCCCCTCTTGAAAATTATTATAATAAATCAATGAACCCAGAGAAAGGGATGTCGAGTTCTTCCCGGGAAAATGTTGATTTATAAATGGTGGACAAGGAGATTTCCCGACTTCTGAAGTAATTTTTAATTACTTTAATTTAAAAGACACCTCAGAAGTCGGGAAAGCTCATTTCCCTCCTTCTAGGAATAAACATTTTCCTGGGGAAGAACCCCCGGACCCTCCTTTCTTTTTGGGATTCATCTCATGGAAAAAATCGTATGCAACTACTCAATTTTTTTTTAAATGTATGTATATACACACATAACAGGCCTATTTACTATAATGAGAAAGTTTACCTTACCGTTTTCGATCATGAGGGGGAAAACCTTGAATTTTAAAGAACAAAGTCATTAGACACCTAGCTCAAAAGTCGAGAAAGGTCATTTCCCGCCATCTAGAAATCAAAATTTTCCCGGGGGAGGAATGTTGACCCCACCACCTAGATTTGATTCCAGATCTGCATGATTCATATTCCCATTCATCTTATAAGCAACGGCGTAACAGGCAGGGGGCCGAGGGGGAAGACTGTCGGTTTTTACCGGGCTAACCAAGCCGTCGTACCGGGCTGGGTAAGAAGAGAAAAGAAAGATGGGAGAGGGAGGGAAAGAGAAAGAAGGGGAAAGAAAAAGGAAAAGAAAAGGAGAAGAGAAAAATTAAGACAAGAATAAAAAGGAAGATATAATGAACAGATATCAGAATACCCCGGCCTGCAACCCCTTCTCCACTTCAAAAAGTGTCCATATCGCATTTGATCCAAGCAGCCAGGTATTCTCCGCAGTGGTGTAACCACCGGGGACAAGGGGAAAATATCCATCAGTGGAAAATCTTTCCCCATTGAATGCCCTTTTCACCCGGGAAAGTTCCTGAAAATCTCAAATTTTAAATCGCATATTTTGTTGAGGTAGGCCAATTTCCTCTAAAAAATTGCACATTTTACTGAGTTTGGATCAATTCCGACGAAATTAGAATTAAAAAACACAAAAATTTTTCGCGCGCATTTTTTCATGTTAAAGATTGTGCTTGCTCTCCTTTGCCTTTCTATGTTATAACACATAGACCCAAACTCAAGAAAGAAAATTTAAGATAGATCGTTTTACCTAAAAGAAGTGCCTCAATGTGTAATGATGTTGAAAGAATATGTTTGTAATAAATAAGGCCAAAAGAAAATGCTTATATTCAGTTTAAAAAAACGAGTTTGGCCATATATAACATAAGAGCATTTCTTGTTGAGGTAGGCCAATTTCCTCTAAAAATTGCCCATTTAGGGAGTTTTGATCAATTCCGACAAAATTAGAATTAAAAACACAAAACTTTTTCGCGCGCATTCCTTAGGGTTAAAGCTTCTGCTTGCCCTCCTTTGCCTTCTAACTTATTTAAAAACATAATAGTCCCAAACTTGAGAAATAAAATTTAAGATAGATCGTTTTACCTAAAAGAAGGGCCTCAATGTGTAATGATGGTGAAAGAATAGGCCTATGATTGTAATAAATAAAACTACGATGAAAATACTTATTATTTAGTTTCAAACACGTGTGTGGCCTATATTAATAATAAAATAAGCCCTATGTCGTATTGTTTTCTATATGGGGGTGGAGGTATCACACCAAGTCATAAATTACTAACCGGGAAAATTATTACCTTTGCCGCCCCCCACCCCACCCCGACCCAAGACCCCTGTTACGCGCCTGCTTATAAGTGGGGCCCCCACTTTGAAAAACGTTCCGCAGGCCCTGTCGCTAACGTCAGCTATTTCACTCTAGAATATTCCAGGGATCCTAATTTTTGGGCCCACTATTTGTCGAGGAGATTAGGAATAAGACGTGGTACAGCTGAAATTATGCATTACCGTACATCACCATAAACAGTCATGCCCTCTCGGCTGAAGTGCTTGTATTTAACAACTACAAATTCAAATTTCAAATTCAAATAAACATTTATTTACTTCCTTGTAATATTAGGCCTACATATAATGAAAATTAAGTTATACAGTAGAGAATATAGTATTGCAGAATATAATAAACAATTGGCATTCAATTATACAAATTCAGCGATAATAATATTAAATAACTAAATGTGAAAACCCCCTAAAACCAAAAAAAAAAATATATATACATATATTTTAGCATAGTTGTCATCCATTACAAATTCTCCAAAACAGAGCAGCAAAGATTAAGTTATTATTATTATTATTATTATTATTATTATTATTATTATTATTATTATTATTATTATTATTATTATTATTATTATTACGAAACACTACTGGCTACACCAATTTTTAGGCATCTTTTTCAAAATCGCCGCTGAACTAAAATTATTTACATGAAATATTTTACAAAGTCTGATAAAAATTAATTATCAATTCTGTCGTTTTCAACAATTCTACTACTACTGACTAGTACAAGAAATAGGCCTAGCCTACTGGCTAAGTTGAACATAGGTCAAATTAGGCCACTATTTACATGTTGCAACTAAAAAAGTACCTTACGAATAACAGTTCTTTTGTACGAAGAATGGTTCTTTGGCGTTTTCGGCATGGTATTGCTTCCATGCCAGACAGAATACTGTTAATCGCTCATTGAATGTATTGACAATAGCTTACTTTATGCTTGTGTACACATTGAATGCTTTCTAGGTCAACTTTTAAGGTTTGAAAATATACTCAGTTAAGTGTACTTAATTATGTCTTGTCTGTATCGCAAATTATTATTATTTTCGTAATATTTTAATTTAAAACCATAATTTAAACCACTGAATTTAGAAGAATATATGTCTCGAATCGTTGAGTATGTTTTATAAACTTGATTATTGTTACCGTCATAGATCGTTTTTTATTTACGTTTTTATAACTTAAAATGTAACGTTCAAATATTACATTTATGTAACGTTAATAATAACATTATTGCAACATAACGTTATGAAAACGTAAACTAGTTAGTTGCTATATACGTCTATATAACGTTATAAAAACGTATTTTTGTAGAACTATAGTTACGTATTTATAACTTACAATATAATGTTTAAATATTACATTTATGTACCGTAAAAAATATTAAACGTTGCAACATAACGTTTGAAAATGTTATAAAAACGTAAAATATAACGTTCTATGAATGTATATATGTAGAAGCATAATTACATATTTATAACCTAAAGTATAACGTTCAAATTTTACATTTATGTAACGTTAATAACACGCGTTATAATAACGTTAGCAGTTTGGTGTTAACGACGTTTTTATATAAAGTTAAATGAACGTATTTTTGTAGAACCATATTTACGTATTTATAACTTAATATATAACGTACAAATATAACATTTATGTAATGTTAATATGAACATTGAAGCATAACGTTCAAGAAATGTTATAAAAACGTAAAACTGTTAGTTGCTAACGTCTTTATATACCGTTGTATGAACGTATATTTGTAGACCCATAATTACGTATTTATAACTTACATTATAACGTTATTAACAAATGCTATAATGACGTTGGTGTTGTCTATATCACGTTATAAGAACGTTTTGTTGTAGAACCATATTTACGTAATTATAACTCAATATATAACGTTCAAATATTACATATATCTAACGTTATTAATAAACTTTGCATAAATGTTATTTGAATATTGTATTTAAACGTAATATTTCAAGTTATATGTACGTATATATGGTTCTATAAATGTACGTTCATAGAACGTTATATGAGAACGTTCTTAACACTAAACTATATTACGTTATTATAACGTTTGTTAATAACGTTACATAAATATAATGAATGAACGTTATATATACGTAATAAATACGTAAATATTTTACTACAAAAATAAGTTCTTAGAACGTTTTATAAAGACAGTTAATGTACCAAACAATTACGTCATTATAACGTATTTTGAAAGTTATTTTTGAACGTTTTACTATAGTGTGTTGATAACGTTATATGAACGTTATATTCAAACGTTATATTTTAAGTTATATGTATTCTACAAATTTACGTTAGTAGAACGTTATATAAGAAGGTTCTTAACAGCCATCTATGTAACGTTATAATAACGTGTCAATAACGTTACATAAACGTGATGAATTAACTTTAAATATATACGTTATAATTACGTAATACGTTTCCTAAACGTTATTTTTCAACGTTTTTATATAGTTTGTATATAACGTTATATTAACGTTATATGTAAACGTTATACTTCGGGTTATATGTACGTAAAAATGGTTCTACAAATTTACGTTAGTAGGACGTTATATCAAAACGTTCTTAACATCACAAACTGTAACGTTAGTAAGACGTTATTATAACGTAATATTGTTAGCTGGGGTGTCCGAGCTAAACTCGGTGCGAATTACAGTGTAAATCACTTATCAGTTGAAGGTCGCACTGCATAAATGGTAATGCCGTACAAGGAATTGATATAGGTGGAATTAGCTAAGACAGAATCCTCCTCGGTTCCGGAGAGTTGCTTTGAAACCGTTGTTGACTGACTTGGCTTCTCGCCAGCACTACAGCAGAAATTTGCCCATAAATCTCTCACATCTCGTTGACGAACACAGAACAATATGAACACAAAGAAACCCTGCAACGAGTTACAAACACAGAATATCAACTGGAAGAGATCGCGGACAGTGTCGGATGCGTCTATTGCCAAGAACCCAAAAATCCAGGTCGGGCCCAGAAGCATCATGATAGCAATTGCGTTTTGCACACGGACCGACAGCTCACTCATTTTAATGCTGTCAGTCTTAGCTTTCATAACCTTTCGTCGACATGTCAGTTGTCGAATGATTTGAATATAGATGACAGAGTTTATGATGAGAATAACTGCAGCAATGGCCAGTAATCCCAGATAAAATTCTAAGCCGTGTTTCATAAAACAGCTGAAAGAAAATAAACCAATACTTTAAAAACATCATTGATGAACACCAGAAAAATAAAAATTTGAGAATTGATATTTTTATAATTAGATTATTATCTAATTTAATACTGCTTATGATAGAGAAATAAATTATTACATTTGATTGTTTCTTTAAAACTTCTGTGAACCGAATCGCTCTCCCACCAGTTTATCGACGTACATGTACAAACATTTTTTTTTAAATTTCTAATTTAAAAAATTTGAAATGTGAAATTTTGGCTGGGGCCCTCGGAATCCACAGCATCCTCAGTGCAACACCAGTACCGACATATAATGGACACATTGTCCCGGTCCCATATTCTGCCAAATTCTAATGCGAGGGCAGTGGCGGCGCCAGGATTTGCCCGACGGGGGGTCCGAGATCCCCGACGAAGAAAAGTGGGCGTGGTCGAACGTCGCACAAGATCTCTGGAAAGTGTTCCAGGGTGCGGGTCCCTCCCCCCACCCCCGAAAAATAATATGACAATTTGGGGGTTTCAAAGGCTTATTTAATCAATTTGGGAATCTACTAATATGTAGACAATACATATAGAACCCTAGCCCCGGCCCCCACTGGCCCCACACCTATACGAGAGTTACCGTACGAGGAACATAGCAATCTTACTCCAGTTAAAACCCGAAGCTGACTGGGTTTAAACCGGGTCTACAGCGCAAGAAGCAGGAACATTATTTTCATGTTAGGCCCGGCCCAGAAGCATTATGATGGCAATGCGTTCTGTATACGGACTGACACTTAACTCATTGTATTTTTTCTTCATTCTTTGAGTTCGTAGCTCTTTGTCTTATAAAACAAATTAATGGCGTCTCTTCATTTGTTTCCTCACTAAAAATAATTCTCGGAATCATGATGAGAAAGGCTTAGATTATAACAATTATTATTAGCATTATAATCATCGATATTATCATCACCGTCATTATCATTAACATCATTATCATCATCAAATTACGTAAGAATAGTAGAGTGTTGCAACATTGATGTATAATAAATACACTTACTAATTTTCGTTGAAATATTTTCCCTTGTACTTTGTGGCAGAAATTATTGCAACTGGTATTATAGGTACACCTGTTAATTAAAAGTATTAAATCTTTCTTTTTTACAAAACAAATATCGCCCTAAATAATCATATTATTAAACCGACCTGTAGGCCTACTTTAAGCAACCCATGTTTGCACTCAAGACAGGTCTACAAAAATATTTATTTACTATAGCTATTTGAAGACTAAATTCATACCACGTACATGTAACCCGAAGGGATTCGGCAATGGCCGTCACGTGACCTAACTTGGTTGTTGCCTGGACGCAGGGTTCCCGGAACGCCGCCCTCAGCGGCGTGTGCGAAGCACAACACAGGCTCAGAAGTGTGACCGCCTGTAAACCATCTTTGCCGAATCCCTCCATTGTATGAATGTTTGTACCTGTCTCTTATACACATCTAGATGTGTATAAGAGACAGTGTTTGCACTCAAGACAGGTCTACAAAAATATTTATTTACTATAGCTATTTGAAGACTAAATTCATACCACGTACATGTAACCCGAAGGGATTCCGCAATGGCCGTCACGTGACCTAACTTGGTTGTTGCCTGGATATACACAGTCGACTGGCAAAGCGGTGTTCTACATGGAGATTGCTATGGTGGTCATCCCTTGTTATTGTTGTAAAAATCATCATAATTCCCAGTAAGCTATACCAAATTGACTGGAAATTAAACTTAAGAATTTTGCCTTAATGGTTTTCTAATGCTGTAAAGAATACTGGCAGCAAACATTGAGATTTTTCGACAAAATGTTAGGCCTAGGCCCCTGCACATCTACGGCATGGTTAGGTATGCATGATGGTCTTCGACCCGCGAAACTACGCTGCGATGTTATGGCCAGCTAAGGTTTTTGAAGGATCACTTATATTTCAAAGCATACATTCCAAGGAGAACGCTAGGATAAGTAAATAAACACTATTTTTAAATAATCGTATTGCCTTTCCTAGCAATTTACTTCTCGCGTTAACAGTGGGTGGTTGTATTCGCAACCATAACATTATCTTTTCCTATGCTATAGCATCGCACTGTAATGTTTTTCATGTACAGTATACCCACTTGACCGCCTGTAAACCATCTTTGCCGAATCCCTCCATTGTATGAATGTTTGTACCATTCCAGCGTATCCTACAAGGTCTACTGATATCCAGGGCCCTCTTTAAATAAATGAAATAATGCGAAATCTTTTTATAAGGCTTAGGGAGTGGAGTTGTTTTTGTCGTGAGAAAAAGTCCTGCATGTGACAGAAATAGAACCTAGGACCTTGGGATCAGAAAGCAAGTATCTTAACCACTGAGCTCAGTTCAACTCCACTTTTCATTCGAAAAATGATGATCTATGTTACTTTTTTTTAGACCGGTAGGTTTCTAATTGAGTAGGCTACCCCAGTTTTCCATATGGCCCAGTTGGTAAAGGCGTGTGCATAGTATTAATCTGTATTATAATTAAGAGCCTTTTTCAAGAATTCAAATCTGATTAAAGCAACTAATTTCTCACACTGTTGCGCATATCTCCGTTATTTGCCATGCATTAAGCTCCAACTAGGCCCTACGCAAAGCAAGCAAATCGAGATGCGTGGGACACCGCTCTAAAAATTATGGATGAGACACCACACTAAGAATGATGAGTAGGGACGAGGAATGGTGTACTTATAGTGTGAAAGTTTAGTCACGAAATCATCGGCGTATAGTAAGAGAATAATAGTGAGGTAAAGTGGTGGAGGAATGAGATAAAAATATTGCCAATTTTGCACGCGATCTGCTAAAGACAGGAAAGGGTGGCTTCTAATATTAGACTTTATGACAAACATTTTTATACAAATACCTTGTACTGTATAGTTCATGATGTCATTATTCCTGCAATACTATTTGTATACACGTAGAAGATGCAAAAATGGGCTTAGGTACACTTACCCCAACCAAGAAGTACAGATTTTAACGTAAATCTGCGTATTTCGTGGTAGAATACCAACACAAATTGTAGGTACATATTTATCGCCTCAACAAGCATCCAAAAGAGCGTCGTAAGAACGAAGTAATGCAGCATGATTGCTATGACAATACAGCAACTGTAACAACTAGTCAACTCAATCCCGATGACAAAAGTTAGATACAGAAACAGCAGAGAAAAACACAAATTCAAGAGTATACGCTGATGGCGCTTTCCTCGTAAGTGTCTGTTTAGAAAAAATATAAATGATAATCAGATTAACAGTTCAATACTTGTAATAGTTTTAAATATTTTTCCCTAGGCATCGTAATGACCCTGTGTTTAAGAGAATCATTTTGTGGTTATATTTGTCTCGTGTAATTCATCAAGCTCTTTTGCGTTTATGTTGTTTAGATGAAATAAATATTAATCAAAAGTATACAGTTGGGACAGGCGGATATAATAAAATAATTAACTTACTTGAAGTACATAAATGTAATAATAGTAATAACCAAGCAGACGATAGATATTACACATCCTATACTACTGATGTAGGACAATGCATCTTGAAACCTCGTGGTTGGACCGGCTTGACCAGAATAATCCTTTTTGAAATCAATCATAAGATGCATATTTATGTTGAATTTTATTTCATTTCATTTATTTATTAGACACAAAGGCCCTGAGACTTCTAAGGAAGCAATTTTCTCTATGACACAGTGAGCCAGAAGTCCCAACAAAACACCAAAAACTTTAATAATATTTATAATAGAGATTCGGTTAAAATTTATTTTTAAAAAACATTTTATTTTTATTTTTATTTCAACAATCTTTAATGAGAGTGGTCAATCCAGCCGAAGCTGTCATTAGGGACCCTCATTCAATACACATAGTAAAACAAAAGAGAGTATTAAACTAATTAATTTACAGTAAAATAAATAACAACCTCTTAATTCAAAATTTACATACTTAAGGAATTAATTCAAAATTAAATGAAAAGAATTAGTATAAAAATTAAAATTAAATTAAAATTAAAGATGTAAATGAATGAGCAAGATTAAAAACCAATAGGCAAAAGAAACATTAAAACAACAAAGAAAAAAAATTTAGAATAAAGTAGCCTAAATAAAATAATCAAATAAAGTAAAAATAGATGCATCTATTTGATACATAAAATCTCGAGGCGTATGTGGAGATTTATAGCCCTAATATCAATACAAACAACAACATATACAAACCATGATAACAGCAAAGTTTGTTAAATGGTCACAGAAGCACACGGTTCGACCGCCGGATGTTTCGTTGTAATCACAGCCTTCGTTGGACCAGTCGCCTTGGCCGTTTTCCAAATCAAAGTCCCAAAACACGCATTCAGGATTCCCTCCTGCACCTTTCTGAGAAGTGAAAAAGGTACATAAATGAGTTTCAATACTTGTGATATTCCTAAAATGGAGCTGTGGATGAATAGCCAATACCAACATAGACAACTAAATTTTTGTAAATGTAAACAAAATGCCCGTATCATGGCTTGCGGGACCGTAGTGATTTTCTAAGAAAACTAGAGAACATTGCGACGGGGCCTGGGGTTTCTTAGTATGATGAAAACCCTCTTTTTCCTTTATAGTAGGGGAGCCTCGCAAAATAAAGCAACGCGTATACCCGTCTACAACGCGTGGTTGGGGATTAAAATCTCTTCGCGTTGACGACGAGTGGTTCAAGATACTGATCAAAAATTTGGACGATTCCATTTCGCGAATTGGCATCTGTCTCTTATACACATCTTTCTACTTGTTTGCGTCGTTTATCTCGTGATTTTGATGTGTAATTTATCGACAAGTCTCTTTTCTATGTTTTGTCATAAGTTTCATTCATTATTATGAATTAATTTTAATATACTATATCCTGTCATTTGTTATTGAGCTATTCTGTAAAATTTAAAACCGAAATGTAGAATACCAAGACTCGAAACCCACTGAAATTTCCTATACACTTTTATACTGTATTATAATCAGGCCAAACTCATGTTTTTTTGCCATGAATATTGACCGGATAAACGCAATTTAATGCCAGTATAGTGTTTTTTCTAGAA
>NW_022699258.1:52768-56112 GCF_011630105.1 Anneissia japonica | reverse complement strand
TGGGTTTTTACACTAAGCCTGTTATCAATTCCCCACTACGAAGTGGAGTAGCCCAGGAAAATAATCACAACGCGTGGCCAACTATGGGATTAAACTGCCCTTAATCGCATCGCGTGGTCCACTCGTATACGGGTTGCTTTATTTTGCGAGGCTCCCTAGGTATTCTGTTATGCTCGGGTTATGCTTTAATAATTAAGTACCATAGTGAGACTTTAGTGAGTGGAGTTTACTCATGAGAAAAAAATCCTGCTATCACAGGAATTAAACCCAGGACCATGGAATTGGAAGGCAAGCATCTTAATCACCAAGCTATTCAACTCCACTCTTAACGTGTAAAGTATCTTGAATGTTCATGAAATAATTATTATCATTAGTGTTTTGATTTGATTTGATTGAGTTCATTTCGTGTGGACACCGACGATTACCCACGATTGTCTGAAGACTTTCTGGGGTCCTTATGTTGATAATTGGGCAGTAAACCGGGAGGCAAATATTTCTATTTTCTGAAGAGTTTTGCGTTATTCAAAGTGCACATGGGTCATCTCACGGAACCAACGGCTTAAACGTCTCTTCCGAAAGACAGTGCTGTGTGCATTCCAGCCAACACAACACAACACAAGGAGAGCAGCCGATGGAATTGTACCTGGTACCAAACGTAAAAAAACGGATCTTCACGGCCCAGCACATACAGTAGCTTTCACCACCACTTTTAACTTGACTGCTGACGGGTGTATACTCTACAGTATCTATAATCAGAATGTAAAACTCACCACAACTGGTAAGTAGGCAACTCTGACCGGTTCCTTCAACTCTTCCACAATTACTGTTTCTACAGCAGCATATATGACTTGACTTCCGATCGTTCTATTTTCGTTAGACATCAGACGATAAGATGTAAACAGCTTAGACGTTTGATAAATGATGAAGCTCACTTGCAGATCATTTGGACCCGCTTGTTCCTGACTCTTAGTAACAATTTCCGGTGGTAAAGCAATTGACGTTTCAAATATCTCGTTTAGATAATCGTCTAAGTTTTCAAATTTTTTGATATTTTCTTTTTGTAGGCCGATTTTAACGGTACCATTCATCGGTTGTAACGAAGCAAATCCGATTCCATTTTCCAAAGCTGTTATATTGACCAACATCGTCTGTATAGCTACATTTTCCTGGACGTATGTGAAATTCGTAAGTGATGCCAACAGAGTCTCGAGGGACTTAACTATTCTTGATGAAGCAGCTATACTCTGGTTGTCTGCCATGAAAAGTTCATTGTCTAGATTTTGTACATTACTCACAACTTCTGTTCTCTTGACAACTAACATTGTTACCTGCGGATAAATTAAAATCAAATAATTTAAATATAAATTAAATTCATGAAGATATGAAACCTCCATGTTTGTAGTACTTGTGTTTGAAACACATCGCCTACCAAAGTCAGTGCACCAGAAAATAATAGGAAGCTTTCGCGTAGACGCTACAACGGAATCACTCATGCGTGACCGTCCGACGTTCTTTGTACTACGTACATTTGGCTAAATTGCGTCCTAGAATATAAGAGAACTTTTTTTTTGACTGCGCAGATGACTTTTAGTGACGTCATTACGTTCTACTTCCTACCGTCGTCGTGCAATCCAAAGCTCCCTTCTACTCAACTTTTTTTCAGAATAATTTATTGAGCCCTTTTTCGTACGCATGTGCTATGCACAAGTAACTTACAGTTTATTAACGTCCCATCCGAAGGACGAGGTAATTAGAGCAAAGTGTCCTAACTAAGGACAGAAGCAAGTACGAATTTTGCAGGCCTTGAACTATAGTTTTCCAGATATTTTACTCGTAAAATATTCTTAGTGGCCGTCATCGAGCTTAGATTATTATTGGCACAATACCTCAATATGAAACATATAATTAATTTCAGATCTACGTCTACGACTGGACCTGACTTACATGCTGATTGCCAGCGCCTATTTCAGTTACATTTTCTAAAATGGAGGCAACATCGTTAAGGTTAAGTTCGTCTTTGACATTCTCGTTGATTGATGTTAAGATGGAAAGTTGACTAGCAACGTCCTCAACATTATCTTCCGTCACAGTCACCTATAAAATCAAAATCAAGTTATCAATCATTTCATAATAAAAAAAAAACACAGAGTAAAAAAATAATGTTCAATACTTACAATTATGTATCAAATATATAAATATTATTATGTACTGTAGAACTGTTTAATCGATAATAGGACAAAACACAATAATAATAATAATAATAATAATAATAATAACTTTATTTATAATAATAGTAACTATTATTATTAAAGCGCAAGACAATATCCATTAAAAATGTTCACCGGCGCTGTACATAATTTCAAAACATACATAGACCTACATACACTTTAAACATATACATACATAAGAAATATAAATTAAAAGCAAATAGAAATAATTGAAACCAATAATCATCACAAAATCACAATACCATCTAGCATTCAAAAATCTAAAAGAAAACGCGACATGAAAGAGAAAGATAAAACACTAAACTATTTTTGGATTTTTTAAAAGGAAAAGACAAGACAAGTCCACCAAATCGTCACAAAATTTACATCAAAAAGTTATGAAAAATAAACGTAATGCCGATAAAAAACTACAGTATATCATGTGTTTTGGAAATTTAAAATAAAGAGCTAGAAGTACTTAAAATGCAATGCCGATTAGAATATACAGTACATCAAGTCTCATAAAGTTGAACTACAAGTTGAATATAAATGACCTACATAAAAGTTAAACATTAAATCTTTTTTTAGATAAATGTTTTCAAATTAGACTTATAAACATCAATGGTAGTACAAGATCTAATATAAAGGGGTAACGTGTTGAAAAGTCGAGGACCAATATTCTCAAAGCACTGTCTTTAAATGCTAATTTTTACCATCTGATCGCAGTTCTTTAAAAGATTTCACCTTTGCCAAAAACTGAAATCCCGATCGAAGGTTTCGTTTTGGAGCGTGCCATTCAATTAGTTCAGATAAATATTGTGGTGCAACACCATGTAGAGATTTATTAACCATTATTAGCAATTTTAATTCAATCCTTTGAGGAATAGGTAACCAATGAAGTCCAATGTATACGTCAGTGATATGATCGTATTTACGTGTTCTTGTTACAAGCCTAGCAGCCGCATTCTGGACACGAATAAGTGGTTTAAGTTTATAAGTCCAGCAAGCAACGAATTACAGTTATCTAATCTAGACGAAATAAATGCATGAACTAGTTTTTCGAATGTAGGTAAGAATGGCCCCGGAAAAAATGGCCCCAGAAAAAATGGCCCCGGAAAAAATGGCCCTGGAAAAAAT
>NW_022699258.1:44990-52670 GCF_011630105.1 Anneissia japonica | reverse complement strand
TCATTGAATGGTAATTCTTGCAAAAAGTAAAATGTAAATGGCAATTTGTTTGATGTTAGATTCCTTTTAATAACTAAATCATTTAAGATAAAAAAATGCATATATTGAATCAAGAAAATCAGTTTTAATACAGAATTTGATTATTGGGGCCATTTGTACCTACCTGTCATATGGGGCCATTTTTACCGGGGCCATTTTTCCGGGGCCTTTATTTCCGGGGCCATTTTTTCCGGGGCCATTTTTCCGGGGCCATTCTTACCGTACACCAGTTTTTCAGTACCAGACTGAGAAAGAGATATCGGCTAATACTTTTAAGATAAGAGTAGGACGACCTACAAATATTGGAAATGTGATTGGTTTTAGAAAGTTTTGAATCAATCACAACCCCAAGGTTTCAAGTACAAGACGATATCTCAATTAAATCGTCACCTATCTTAATTTCATTAATTTAACTTAAATTATTATGAAATTGTTGAGATGACAGCATTAAAAACTCAGTCTTCGAAGAATTTAAATGCAAGAAGTTACAAGTCATCCAGTTCTTAATATCAGATAAACAATTTTGAGTGTCGTCAGCATAAAAGTGATAGTTTACACCGTGTTGTTTAATCATTTCGCCTAATGAGTGCATGTACATAGAAAATAATAATGGTCCCAAGACAGAACCTTGCGGGACACCAGTGTTTATTGCTGACAATTGCTTAGAAAGTGAGTTACCAATGATAACATTGCTTACGATTACTTAGATACGATTGAAACCAATTGATAACTGTGCTGCTAAGCCCAAAACTTGTTTTCAGGCGACTGATAAGAACGTTATGGTTTACCTTGTCAAAAGCAGACGAAAGATCTAATAACAAAAGAGCAATAGATTCTTTGGGGTACATAACATATCATTAGCCACACGAAAAAGAGCCGTTTCCGTACTGTGGGCCATGCGATACGCCGATTGAAATTGTTTATATAAGGAGACTTAATTTAAATGCATTTTAATTCTGGATTCAACAACACGTTCCAAAATGTTTGAAATAAACGAAATATTACATATAGGACGATAGTTGTTTAATATTTTAAAATCCAGAGAAGCCTTTTTCAGTAGAGGTTTTACCAGGGCACGTTTCATTTCATCAGGTACAATTTCATTACTAAGCGAATCGTTGATTATATCTGTAATCGGCGAGGCCAAAATATGAAGTATTTTTTCTTCTTTCAGTATGTTTGTAGGTAGAGGATCAAGATCACAGAATGCAGATGAAGATGTTATAATAGGTGTGATGATTTCCTCTATCGTAGCTGGTTTAAAAGTGTCCATGTATCACCGGAAAAACGATGCAAATTATTGTAGCCTTCACTGGATGTTAAATTCGATTTCAGTTTGTGGTTGATGTTTTCGATTTTCTCCACGAAAAACCTGCTAAAGACATTAGACAGATCTTCTCTGTTATCATAGATAGGAAGCACATTCTTCCCCCTTCTGGAACCAAATAAACCATTAACAATGTTATATAACCTTTTTTGATCTCCTTCACAAGCTGAAATCGCCTGCGTGAAATGATTCATGCGAGAAATGTTAATCAATTAGTTTACCTCATTGCGTTTTCATTGATAAATTAAATGGATGCAATCTTACTGCGAGATTTCGCAGGCTGGGCTGGCATCCGCACTGTTTGGACATTATGTGAACAACGCCCTTTGGTGCCAGCGTTTTTCCTGTCAGGATTGGTTCCGGAGGGCCCTGGCCTTTCAGGTTGAAGGACTTGGTCATATATGCAGAGAAGTATGTATGTCCCATCGTCTCTGTTCATCTTCTGTTTTTAGTGCCTTCCCAGTTGGGGCTGTGGTGAAGATCCACCATGCTCAGTGATGGCCGATTTATGAAAACTTGCAGAGCGTGTCCGTACTTTTTGTTTTTTGTTTTTGTTTTCGTAGTTTTCTTACTCTATTTATGGTCCAGTCCGTGTAACCACATCCTTTTATTGCTATTTTGATTATTTAAATCTCCTACTTCTAGAGACCAAGATACTTTTTATAAATCGGCCACACAGACCAGATAGCGGATTGTGACAGGAAAGGGGCTTGTACCAGATGCCCAAAACAGCGGATGCTAGCTCACATATCAAATTGTAATTAATGCTAGACAGTCTGTATTATTTTTTAATTATGTATTAATCAGCAGTCGGGTCATATATTTCAATGTTCTGTCTATACCAAAAGGTTTGATTAATCTCAAATAAGATAGTATAATACATACCCCAAGTATCGAAATGCACACCATCGTGTCGGGATTCAATATTTCTACATTACTTATGCCATAATCAGGAATCATTCCTGATGATGACATAATTAATGTCAAAATATTGAATCCCGACGCGATGGCGTGGATTTCGATTCTGTCTATACATTTTCTTATTCTATCAGTAAAACTATCAATAAATTGTTATTGTGCTAAGGCTAGCGGATATCAATGGAACGTCTCAAGCAAACCCGTTTGTTGTTATTCTTTATTTTAGAAAGAGAGTCGAAATTGTTTACAGAATACTACAATTATCAATAGATGTTAAAATAAAAAATGAAAGCAATTTTAGTTAGAAATGCCCTCTATTATACGTTATTACCTGGGTCAACTCGTTGATATCATGAATGTTGCATACTCCAATTGTGACTTCTCCCCAGACTGAGACTCCTGGTGGGTCAGAATTACACATGCGCACTGCTCGAGGACCTATATTTTAATTAAACAAAGTAATGCAGGTAATCGAATTTATAAAATTAATGATTTTAATCCCTAAACAAGCATTGCTGATTATGCAAAATTATAATAAAGGAATGAAGTAATAGGACGAGGTGGACACATATTAACAGTCTGTACTTATACGCAACAGGTTTCACACCTTGATGTGAAGAAACGCGTCAATCTGACGAAAGTAGAAATCTGTTGCTTCTATTTCCTATTGGCATGTCAAGTATTAATATTATCATAAATGCTAAGTATTCAATTAGTGAAACAACACAAACGACGATTTTATTGAATTGTTACATTACTTAGAAAGGTGTTAGGAAAATCTGATCAACGCTGTAGTACCTACTGCTACTTTATTATTTTGATGTTACTTCTGCTACCAATATCTATCATTTTCTTTAGGCCTACTATTATATTTTAATGTACCCATAATGTGTGCATATACAAGTACTTTGTACTCACTATTTTCTCCCGAACCACACATTTCAAGTGACTTAGCCGAAAAATTAACCGGTGAAGCTTCGAACGTGTACGTCACATTCGCTAACACTACAACATCATGTGGACAATGATCTGGACAAATACCAATGATTATATAATTACAATTTAAAATTAAAGCCAAACGGGTACATATTATTTTTATGAATGAGTCTGAGTTTAACATTTTGATCAGGAATCTCATCATTATCATCATCATCATCATCATTAGTGAGTCTTTTCCATGAAAGTAAATTAGGCGGCAACCCAAAAAAAAGTTCAAGATGTATTGTTCCATGAATAATACTAAAAAACATCATAAACATCACTTTTTAAAATTCAAATGCTCATACTGAAGCAACATACATATTATCAAATTAACCATAGAAATTAGGGTATTTAAAAATTGTTTTCCAATAGTTTTTATACAGCTATGTGTCTTTATTTTATTGTATAATTATTATTGAATATATATTGAGGATTAAGTATTTTTTTGGCAAATAATTATGTAATTTGTGTCAACAAAGAGGATAAATATATACCGCCCATGTATACAGTACTCACGCGAATAAAAAATATTTTTCCCCCTTTTTGAAGGGCGCTTATTCAAACGGGGCACTTATGAAAAAAGAGTGGAAATTGAGGGGGCGCTTATGGAAGTATATGAAAATTGAAGGTTCTTCTGGAAACTTGGAAAATTCAATGGGCGATTTTAGAATGAAAAAAAAATTATATAAGGACATCCGAATACCGAAGATTACGAATGGTTCCGGTGCAAAAAAGAAGAAAAGATAATTGTCCAGAGAGAGAGCATGGAGTTTCAACAGCAGATGAATTTAGTGGTGGTGGTGGTGTATAAGCTTGTTGGCCATCTGCGAATTGAGATGAGCAGGATCATTGCAGGGCTTCTTGTAAACTCACATAAAAACGTGCTGAAGGTGCAAATTGTCGGGGAAAAAAAGAGAAGTAGACAAATGTAAGAAGAGGAAAGTTAGAAAGATACTGTCCAGGAGCTCTCATCTGTCCAGAATAAAATAAAATGTATGAAATTGATATAAAAAGAAAATGTGAACCCACTCCGCGCAGCTCAAAGAAAGGTAAATACAGTGTTAGAATAAAGCCTTGACAGCGAGAGGTCGAAGGTTCGAATCCCGCCAGAGGCATTTAATTGCACAATGTCTTTATCCATTTATTGCCGGAAAAAAAAAACTACAGTACATCATAGATGTGTATAAGAGACAGATATATATATGACGTATTTTCCGGAATACCAATTCAGTACAAGTTTACTAACCTGTATACTCAAGAAAAATAGCAAAGAAATCGGCCCAGTCTGGCTCATCTTCAAAACGAAAATACATATATAGTTGTTACATAATATACTCGAAGTTACTGTACTGTAATTGTTACTGCATGGTAACTGACTTTCTCGAAACCTGTCTGCTTTTACATTAAATGTTCCCGTCTTTTTTTTTTTTTTATTAAATGCAGTGTTCTTTTTTGTCCAAAATACATATTATAATTACACAAATTATATTTTTGAAATAATATTGTTTCGTGAAAACTCAACATCTAAGTGGATGCCCAGACCTATGTCTCGAACAACCCTCTATGATTCCCTCCCTAGACTCACTGACATCTGAAGAAGGCTAATATCGACATACTAAAAAGGGACACGGATCGGAAACACCACTGAGATCAAATCTCTTATAGAGGTTAGAAAAGGCTAGAAAAAATGTAATAGTGCTGGTTACCAGTTAGTAAGGAATGGTGCCATGGCGTTTTTCATTTTTTATTTTATTTATTCATTTCTGTGGACCCCTTTCCGGATATGAGAGCGGCTGTATAAAAGGAAAGAAAAAAAAATAGACAAAAAAATGAGATGAAACTCTTTTAAATTAAACATTAACATTATTTCTTGTTGGAGCGTGTTGGAGTTTGCTTTAATACTTGGATCATCGAAAAGATAAAATATAATCTACAAATATTATAAACAGCGATCCAGATGAATTTATCATTAGCGACTGTTTAAAGTGTGAACAATTCATTATTCTGAAAAAAAAATTTAGTTCTGTTATTTTCTATTATTTCAATTCAAATTATGTTTGAGAAATCTTCCGCTATTAATATGTTAATAAATATAATAAACCCATATGATTAAACACTACATTGATTTTTAAAATCATAATAGGTCTGCTTCTTCATTGTCTAATCGAAGTTTTAAAAAAATACAATAATAAAGCAATTTTATTGAAATATTTAATAATAATAATAATAATAATAATAATAACAATAACATTAACAATAACAATAACAATAATAATAATAATAATAATAATAATAATAATAATAATAATAATAATAATAATAATAATAATAATAATAATAATAATAATAATAATAGCATATATACCTGTGCTCCGCACCGTGTCGGATGAGTGGGGAACGGTGGTGATGTATATTGTTGAATGTTATGGGAAGTCGTTAGCATGTCATTATTTTTCTAAATGAAGTCTTTGTAGATAATGTCTTTGTATGAGTGTCTTTCCTGAATAGTCCTTGTGAGGAATTCTTGTCCAGTTTGATGCAGGGAGGATCCAGAATTTTTCAAACATGGAGGTGGGGAACAACATAAGCATAGACTTGTTTTCGTAACATAATGAAAACTTGGAAACATCTGCTCACTAAACGTAAATGAGTCAAAACTGGACCTCCTTTTCTCACAAAATCGACTATATAATTTGAATGGTTTCATTTGACAATCTGTGGTGATCGGATTGTAAAGCTACATGTTTGCTTAAAAGCTTTATAATCATCTAAATACAATTAATGCAAAATTGAGTGATCATTTTTCTTTCAAATTTGACTACCTCTTATGCTTTTTCATAGGGAAAATTTTTTTTTTTTTTTTTTTTNTTCCTGCTTCTTAACAAAACTCTGCAACGACAGGTCGCTAAACTTCGGGGTGACTGCCAAGTGTAGCTCATAAATTAACCTTTCTTGCCATGTAAGTCCCATGCTGGTTGCTTAAATAACCATTGACCTTTTTTTCTTTAAATTTTTTTATTCAGAACTGTTTTTACCCTGTCTATGAATGACGTCACACGTTTTAGGCCAATAGAGCTACGAATTTCGATTTTTCTGCGGTTAGTGCGTTCATGTTTGTCGAAAATAGGGGGAAAGTTTTCATTATGATTCGAGGCGTTCATTTGTGGAGCTGGCATGACCCTAAATTTAAACTTCAGTGTCGCCCAAATCGACCCTGATTCCAGAGAGAGACAGGGAGAGAGAGAGAGAGAGAGGAGGGGGGGGGGGAGAGAAGGAGTCTGGCCTAGGTAATGAAGCTGCGAGACAGACTGTTTCTTTTACGGCCTGACGTGCGATGTTTTTTTTAATTATTCTGAGCACTGTGGTACAGATTAACAGAGGGGATTTATTTATGTGACGTAAGCGACTCGCGAAACATGGCGAAACAGGTACAGATTTTCGGTAGTTTTTGGCGGTTGTTTTGCGTTTTTATCCAATATCAAGCCTTGAAATGCGGAATATGGTCGTAAAATATAGAAACCCCAGTGTATTAGATATGAGCCATTAATAATAACAATAACTTCATTTAATAAAGCGCAAAACAATATCCATTAAAAATGTTCATCTGCGCTGTACAGAATTTAAAAATATTCATAGACCAACATACACTTTAAACATATACGAAATATACATTAAAAGCCAATAGAAATGTTTGAAACCAATAATCATCACAAAATCACAATACCATTTAACACATCAAAAATCTACATTGAAATAAAAGAAAACGCGAAATAAAATAGAACGATAAAACACTGATTTTTTTTGCATTTTGTAAAAGAAAAAGACAAGACAAGTCTACCAAACCATCAAAATTTACATCAAAAGGTTAAAAATGCCGGAAAAAAAAAACTACAGTACATCATGTGTCTTGGAGATTTAAAAAAAAACCAATTAAAATGCAAGGATATACAGTACATCATGTGTCTTAAATTTAAAATAAAGAGCTTTTAAAATGCAAGAATATACAGTTGTACATCAAGTTTCATGAAGCTGAACTACAAGTTGAATATGCCTGACCTACAGAAAGTTAAACATTAAATCTCTTTTTAAATAAATGTGTTTTCAAATGAGACTTGAAAACATCAATGGTAGAACAAGATCTAATATAAAGGGGTAAAGTGTTGAAAAGCTGAGGACCAATATTCTCAAAAGCACGGTGTTTAAATGCTACTTTAGAATTTTTACCATCCGATCGCAGTACTTTAACAGATTTCACCTTTGCCAAAAACTGAAATCCCGATCGAAGGTTTCGTTTTGGAGTGTGCCATTCAATTAGTTCAGATAAATATTGCGGTGCTACACCATGTAGTGATTTATAAACCATTATTAGCAATTTAAATTCAATTCTCTGTGGAATCGGTAACCAATGAAGTCTA
>NW_022699258.1:36158-44923 GCF_011630105.1 Anneissia japonica | reverse complement strand
TTGGAACCAACAATAGTATAGTTTACAGTATAACCAGAAAGACCATTAGGTCCTATATCTGTCAATATTTCAAAAAATGATTACTATCCCTAGCAAAACATTGTGAAATATTCTTATGTTTTTGTAAGACAGGTTTGTATAAAGTCTTTCAATTTGGTTTTGTGAATATTGAAGCAACATCATACCCCTTCCAATGTTGTTTGGTATGGTTTCATTTTTTTGGTATTACTAAATGCCCTAGAATGTTGTGGTGGTCCAGAGATCTTGTTCACCGTGTCTTGTTGACCCACAAATGCCATAGGTATATTAATACATATTCCCCAGAGATTTATAATCGAAACAGTTCAAACAATAACAACAAAAAACCCCCAAAAAACAGAAAGCTGTTGGAAATGTTAGATTTTCAAGCAAACAGAAAATGTATTGTGCCGCCCCAAAGAGATGTGGTGGCGCGATGTCTCCGACGGGAATGCCAATTTCCCTGACGATAGCATATGGGTGAACTTGCATAGTGATCATGAAGGCCTTTGCTGAAGCGTCATTAATTAGGCCTAGTAGTGTTGAAGGTGGTGGTGGTGGCGGCAGCAGTAGCGGTAGTGGTGACGGTGGCGGTGGTGGTAGTAGTAGTGGCCTGTGTAATAGCAGCAGCAGAAGCAGCAGCAATGGTAACCGTAGCAGAAGCAATATAGCAGTCGTAGCATCAAAGCAGCAGCAGTACTGCCCTACCATGACAAAAGGAAGCAACTGACGTTTGCGTAATTAAGGAATAAACATTTGTATCAAAATTGTCAGTTTACTTTCTTTTGTCATGGTGGGTAGTAGTAACATAGTAGTGCTAGTTGTAATGGGGTAGTAAGCGGCGCGCGGCGTTTGGCCCTTTCGTAAACTCGCCGTGCCAGCGTCGTAAACGCGCGCGATCGAGATTGTAAAAACAAAATCTATGACGCGTATTTCTTGTATGGACAGAAAGTGTACTGATCACACTAACACAAAAACTAAATTTTCGAGTCCCAATGAGTGTAGTAATTTTCTTCTTCTTCTTTTTTTTTTTTTTGTGTCGCTAGGCCTATGACAAGGCAAATCCCAAATAATATATTTTAAGATATTTTAAAACCATAATTTACCACAATTTTAAACTAAATATAAAGTCCTAAAACTTTGCCTTGTTCCAAGTTTCACGATTTAGTGTAAAATATATAGCATTACATAGGTTATAGACTACCTGGTATCCTACTTTAATTTTAACAGAGCCTAGGCCTAGCCACCTATGACCACAAAAGTTGATATGCTAGCTGCCTAACTGAGCCTTTTTTATTTGAATTTTTAAGTTTTAATAATACCACCGGGCGGGATGCTGACAGTCAAATGAGATACAGGCCTAGTCCAGACTTGGTGGATAAACCCGGCTCAACTCACCGGCTTTATCCACCTGCCAGTCTGAACTAGGTGGCTTATCTCAAGCCGGGCTGTGTTCCTATAGTAACAAGGCCTGGCGTGCCAGTGCCACCGTGTTTAACTTTTTTTAAGCTGGGCTTTAATCGTTGCGGGAGGTCTTGCATTGACTTCGGGTGACGAAATGACCAATAAGCATTCAATTACGTACGCTGTGAGTGAGGGTATGTTTCGCGAGTAATGTTTTGAAACACGTTTCCTGGTTACGGTTCATTATTATGCAAATTCTCGCCTGGCTAAATCCGCTAGTCTGAACGCCCGGCAAAGTTAAGCCGGGCTTAACGTTGAGCCGGGCTTATCTCCAAGTCTGAACGTAGCCATAGTTTTATACACAGTGGCGTAGCTACGGGCAGTGCAGACTGTGCAAAGGCACTCGGACCCGGGGCTATTAGGGGCTCCATCTGCCGAAGTCCCTCCAATTCGAAGAAAAATAAAAACACCCCGCGTCTATACCGGTACCTAATGACCTTTTCTTCGGGGTGGAGTTGGAGTGCGTTTATTCGAGGGGGCGTTCGTCCAAAGCAGGGCGTTTATTTGAATAAATACTATGAAATTATTAATTGTTTTTAAGCATGATGTATCACAGGATGCTACCCATTAATTAATAATTATTAGTCTTTTATGCATTCTAAAATGACGTTTACTCTTTCAATGGTGTTTGGTTTCATGTTTTTAAATTGTTTTTGCTGGTATGTTCATTTTGTGAAAAATAAATAAGGTTCTCCCTTCATGCATGGGGTGAATGGGCAGTGTGAGTGAAAATTAATATTAGGCTACATGGCTTCATTATAGGCCTATTTGAAGTCACGTCTGGATAACTGGACATTGAATTTTTGGCATAAAAAGTAGTTAATTCCTTTGAATTTTTTAAATAAATTGTACAAGTGTTTATTAGCGTGAAATTTTGTGTGCCTCGCATGACTCGGACTGTTGGTACACGTTCCGCATGAATTTCCGTCATGGCTAGCATGAGTTGCATGCCTCGCTAGATGACTCGTTACATCTCCCTCATTGGCAACCCTCGGTACATTCCAAATAGGCCAATATTATGGTCTTCCACTTCTATAGCGCATGTTACAGTGCATAACAAACGTTACGTAATCACTACTACTAATAATAATGATAATAACTGTCGAGTTATATACCGCATATTGTAGAGAACTCACTCAGCATTAGCATTATTACTCTTGTCGTTGGGTATACCCCACTAAAGCTATCTCTAGGTCTGATCGGTTGCATTTTTACCAATTTTACCTAGGGCCCGGTAGTTATCTATTGCTGATGAAATCAGAGGCTACATCACGTCAGCGGCACCGTCGTTGTTGGCGGTGACGCGAAATGGATGTCAGTATTTTTTACCTCTGGATGCCCGAAAATGGAACTTAATAAATTACCTCGTTTTTTAATTTTTGACGAATTTAGTGTAAAAAACCGAATTAATTAAATAGGTACCAGAAAATGGCACTTAAATACTGTGGCGTTCCATGCACTCTCGCACATTTCGGGAACTAGCCCAAATAGGGTACAATTTGGCCTTCAGCATCGTGCTTGACGGTTCAGCGTTTCAAAGTGATTTTGGAAGAAACACGCATTTTGGAGAAGCACATGCGAAATTATAAGTGAGTGTCACGCATTTAGCACATGCGCGATAACGAAGTTTCACAAATTCAGGGGAAAACGTATTTGAAAATTAGAAGTACTTTGGTTTTATTAAAAATATAAAAACGGTCATACAGTAGCTTGAGTCATTAGAGAGCTTTCGTTATTTCGTTCGAGAATCAATTAACAGAGAAAATTTCTCTTTTCCGAACAAAACAACCCAGACAACCACGCACTTGTAGAATCTAGTAGTCGCGAGCAGTCTTGCAGGTTTATTGTTACAACCAACTGTTGCTTATGGTGACTGGAACACGAACCTCCGCAGAAGTTCCACCCATGGACCCGGGAGACACCACCCACCCAACTTGTGTAGTCACGCATTTCAAATCTCTCGTGTTGGAAACTATATTTAGGCTGATGAAATGAGAGTCCACACAACATCAGCAGCACTGTGGTTGTTGGCGGTATTTTATACCGCTGGATGCCCGAAAGTGGAACTTAAATTACCTTTTTTTTAAAAAGTTTTTGACGAATTTAGTGTCAAAAAAACCGAATTAATTAAATAGGTACCAGAAAATGGCACTTAAATACTGTGGCGTTCCATGTACTCTCGCACATTTCGGGAACTAGCCCAAATAGGATACAATTTGGCCTTCATTTTCAATTATACTCTTGGTTTGAGTTCAAAGATACAACAATATAATACTTAACCAACTCGTCCATCTTTCCTTCTACACTTCTCTCCCACTCGAGAGGGCGCTACCCATCCAAAGAAACAGTGCAGAGCACAATACTGAAACTTTCAATTCAAAAAACTACCATATCCAACTGAGCCCCACCATGGTTTTGGGGCGCAGATGAGCAAATTTTAAGAATTTGAGACTTTTAGATGCCGCAAAATGACACTTTATTACATAAAACTACGAACATTACTATATACCTGAGCCCCGCACAATGGATGAGGCTGAGGTGAGGAAACTGTAAGAATTGGGGTCATTTAGATGCCAGGAATTGCACTTTAATACTTAAAATTTATGTCGGTTATTTTTTAACATATAAAAAGGGCCACTATTTTGTTTTCAAGCTCTTAAGGGGAAGGTGCTAAAGGCATCCTGAGCATCACGATTCCCGCGATACGCCACCGCAGAGAAATATCTTCCCTGTCACTTTTTTTCGGGCACACCCGGTTAATAATCAGCAAAGTTTACAATTTTGTTATGACTGTTCTCCACAAATCTCTGTTTTCCAAAATTTTGTTTTTCTGAGCATGTGCAGATTGTGCTTATCTGGCTCATTAGCATAACAATACCGCACATAAGACTAATTCAAGTTAGACGACTTAAACCAGCCAGCTTCCTATTCTGGTAACAATCATAAGTCCTTGGATTAAGGACCACAGGTTGTGAAACAGTGAAAACAATAGAAATAAAAAGAGAAGGGTTTTCAAATTTTAAGTCTGTGAGTGCCATTTCCTGTCATCTAGATGTGCCATAATCATAATAATTAGTGAATAGAAGTGATAATTGCTTGTAAAAGCCAGTCATTGGTAGGAAATCCTGGAAGTAAAGCCACAACCTAAAGAAAGCGTCGATCTTTCTCGGCCCAGTAGCACGTTGGTGGTTTTTTTCCGCTTGTTAATTAAACTTTGACCCAGACATGCGCAGTTTAATTTTATCAAATAATAGGTCGTCGCGAAAATCGATAATTTGGTAGCTGGACCCGTCACTCTGTGGACATATGCAAATGAGACAAGATATCCTTTGCATAAGTCCTAGGTCCAAGGTCGTCGCAAATCTGAAGCTCCCTAATACCGTATACTCGCGTATGGCGACCCGCGTATAAGACGACCCCTGAGTTTAAAAAGATTTTTGATTGATATGTCGGGCGTATAAAGACGACCCCCTGTTTTTATGGTCGGAATTCCTAATTTTTTGTGGTCCTGATACTGCATCTAGCTAGCTAAATGGAGTCAAATGCAAGAGCAATCTTCCAAATAATACGGTACCATTTTATGAGTTTTTAAATCTTCACGACAAAATTCGTATTGCCTTCATTCATACAACATTTAGTTGCTTCCTTACAGTAGTAAGTTGCGTGTAATTACGGACGATCCGCACATAAGACGAACATGATTATAAAAAAATCTAAAATTTTAATGTCGTGCGTAGGCTGACGACCCCCTGTTTTTCGATCGTCATTTTGCTATTTTAAGCCTCGTCTTATAAGTGTGTTTTAAAACCCCCGGGTCACCTGAGCGTTAGAGGGTTCCCCCGTGCAGTGGCGGATTCAAGGAGACCCCGGCCCGGGCCCCCGTAAATATTTGAAAATTATTTTTAAGAATGGAGAGAAAAAAACTGAAAATTATATTCAAATCCTGAGTGCCATTTCCGGCCATCTAGAGGCGACGTAATCTTAATTTTCTTACCTCAGCCCCAACCATGGTGGGGCTGAGATGTCTATCTGTGAAGGTCCCCCTCTGGTCATCCTCTATTTCCAATTTCTGGATCCTCCACTGCAAGGACCACCCCATCTGTGCGAAGGTCATAGAAAATCCTGGATCCGCGCCTGCCTGTAGTAGGCCTAGGCTAGGTTAGTTCCACCTAGCCTGAATACTATATTAGTCTGAGTAGGCCTATAGTCGTGCGTAGTCGTAATCGTCTGAAGTGTTTCATTATTTCTTTTTAACTTTGTTTTTCCTGCTGTAAAATACCACGACAATATCGGTTTTCGGATATTTTATTGAACTCTGGAATGTTCGTCAAAATCGAAAACCTCTTGCTCAGATGATTACGTACCTTTTTCACAAACTCGATCGCGTTTAAGGCGACGCAAAATTCTAGAGCATGCGTAAAAACTACATAATTTTGGGAGCGGCGGGCAATATTTTTTTTCCTATATGAGAATTCCCCTGCCCCCGGCCCCCACTGGCGCCACCCCTGCAACTTATTGGCAAAGTACTGTAGGACTTTTGATAGAGAAATATGCCAAGATTTCCATATAGACCTAACTGTGTATTATTGTGAATACAGTTACTTAGGAATCTCTAAAAATGACCATTGTGTGTGGGGAAACAACAAACATTCAACTAACCCTGTACAACAAGTATTCCGATACTTGCTGATGGCATACAATAATCAAACCTCCTTGATAATAACAGCCCATCCTAGTAAGATGGTGCGAGTGGAAATAGCTTATCGGGGAGATAGGCTATGATGGCTTATCTTAGTAAATATTTTGTCTTTGAAATAAACTTCTTGCATAATATGAATTCTCATTTGTTACTAATTACCAATTATAATTATTTAATATTATTTATTATTATGAAATATTTCTTATGAAATTAACTAATTAATAAATGTATTGACACCACTATTCAGTAACTTTCGTCTTCTCTGGAGAAACAGAGTTAGTGGTAAGTATTAGAAGCATTTGGTTTTCTGAAAGGATTTTGGAAGAGGCTTCTGCTTACTGCGCTACTAGTACATAACATGGTAGTATTCCAGCTGATGCAATTTTTATACCTCCTTTGTAAGATTATATATAGTAAAAATGAAATAAAATGATAATTGCCTTAGTAATTATATATATATATATATATATATATATATATATATATATATATTTATATTTCAAAGAAAGGTAAAATACAGTGTTCTTTTCTTTGATGATTACGCCGAATTACTGTACTGCATTTGTAGGATATTGCTACACTTATACAGTATATTTTACTAGACCTTTAAATAGTTAGGCCTAATCATTGAACGGTTAAATTACAACTGTTCCCTTGGCCTAAAAATGCCCTCTAGGCGGGCCTCTAGATTTCGAGCTTCTATTAAGAGGAATGGCTCAGCTTCCCACGTCTCCGTGTTACAACGTGTTTCGTACGATGGCCCACAAGGGACACAATGCAAAGAAAAAGAAATGCTGCAAACAAAAAAGAAACGCTGCAAACAAAAAAGAAATCATGGAAACAGAAAAGAAACGATGCAAACAAAAAAGAAACGCTGCAAACAAAAATAGAAACGATGCAAACAAAAATGGAAACGATGCAAACAAAAATAGAAAACACCAGCAAACAAAAAATGAAACGCTGCAAACAAAAAAGAAATGCTGCAAACATAAAAGAAACGCTTCAAACAAAAAAATAAAAACACTAGCAAACAAATAAAGAAACGCTGCAAGCAAAAAATAAAAACACCAGCAAACAAAAGAAAAAGTACAAACAAAAAAAGGAAACCCTGCAAACAAAATGGAAAAGCCTTTGCGCGCGCGCATTTCATACTAGTTGACAACCATAGAGCTATTATTATTATTCTTATTATATCTCTATGTTGACAACAGACTGTCAGGTCAGATGAGAGATGCTAAAAAGAAGACTCAAATTCAGCTCATTCGTTATAATCGATTTTGAGGCATAAATACAAAGTAATCCGTTGGTAGGATTTTCCTAGCTCTTCCTTGTATCTTTGTAAGGAAAATACCTCCTCACTACCTGGCAAAAATTGCACTGCACTTCTGTCAGGGTATAATAGAGTAAAAGCCTCTGGGAAGCTGATGAGCTCTTTGTGCAACTTGATCATGTTTTCGGCCCCTTTTTTTAAGAGCTCCTCCATTCCTATCAAAGGATTTACTTTCAAGGGAAGAGTTGATCCCCTGACACTTTTCAGCACACCATCACGTTAAAAGACCGATCTGTATGGTGACCTCGGGGTTTTTCTCTATTTTCGTTGACACGGCTTTCTTGGTGAATCTAATATTCCTTTCCTTTTCTTTCTTATCTCTGAAAGCCTCAAATGAGAGACGAGCAAGCTTAGGCCTACTTGATGATGGACTTTCATTTGGACTTGGTCGTTTTCGTGTATTAATACTAGAAGTTGAGTCCTCCATTATAGATTCACCACAAGAATGGCAAAATGTTTTTCTCCCAATCGTGATAAAATAATGAAACATGTACTTGGCAACTGTTTTATGATGATTTTGAAATACTTTCAATAAGATAATTGAGAAATAATTGGAGGTCTTCGTTTTTCGAGTCTTCGTTTTGTAGACACCCATATAGGGTGTCTATAAAACGAAGACCCTTGAAAATTTCACAAACAGACGCCCAAAAAATGTCGTAAATTTGATTTTGTGACAGCATACATGGCGTATTATCATCAAAATGAACGTGAGAAAAAAATAGGGGTCTTCGTTTTTGGGTCTTCGGTCGTCGTTTTATAGACACCCCTTTTTGTTCCACAGTTAGAGCAAAACATGGCTTGACACTATGATGTAGCCCCCTGCATCTGACCTGACCTCAGTCTGTTGTCAATTAATATGAAATGCGCGCGCGCAAAGGCTTTTCCATTTTGTTTGCGGGGTTTCCTTTTTTTGTTTGCAGCGTTTCATTTTTTTGTTTGCAGCATTTCCTTTTTTGCTTGCAGCTTTTTCTTTTGTTTGCTGATGTTTTTATTTTTTGCTTGCAGCGTTTCTTTATTTGTTTGCTAGTGTTTTATTTTGTTTGCAGCGTTTCTTTATTTGTTTGCTAGTGTTTTTATTTTTTGTTTGCAGCGTTTCTTTTTTGTTTGCAGCATTTCTTTCATTTTTTGTTTGCTGGTGTTTTCTATTTTTGTTTGCATCGTTTCCATTTTTGTTTGCATCATTTCTATTTTTGTTTGCATCATTTCTTTTTTTGTTTGCAGCGTTTCTTTTCTGTTTCCATGATTTCTTTTTTT
>NW_022699258.1:1158-31158 GCF_011630105.1 Anneissia japonica | reverse complement strand
TCAGATATTCGTACAGTATTGACAGCAATGAAAATATTACACTAAAATTAGATTACATTATTTACTATTTAAATTAATTTAATTTCAACTTGCCCGTTGTATTTCATACTCCGACCACCTGTCAACCATCGGACTTTTGAAATGTGCTTTAAGACTGTCATTTAGGGTACGTGCTGAGTCGTTCAAAGCGTTTAACGAGCCGTCATCTCGCCACAAATCATACAGATCTGGTTCTCCCGCTCCAGATACGCCTTTGAAAACCATATGCCATGCTATAGTGATAAAACAATCGTTGTTCTTAAAATATATTAGGAGTACCATACTATGTACCAAATCACCGACATTTCATATTAATTTCCAATAAAAAATAAAGTACCGTAAATTTTCTTTTCAAACAAATTTATGAAATATATGTTTTTAGGTGGATAGTAGATTTCAATTCAGTGTAAGTAAAGAATATGAACAATTATGGTGATGGACATGATGGTGGCGTTGGCGATGAAGAAGATGATGATGATGATGATTGTGTTCGTGGTAGTGGTGGTGATGGTGAAGATAAATTTGATGATGATAGTGATGACGATAATAATGATAATGATGATGATGATGATAGTAGTGGTGATGATAATGGTGATGGTAGTGGCGATGATGAAGATATGGATGATGGTGGTGGTGGTGGCGATGGTGATGATAACGACAATAATGATAAGATTATGATGATGATGATAAGGATGATGATGATGATAGCGATAGCGATGAAGGTGGTGATGATGTCCACATGATTTAAATAAAACGTACTCTCACCTTTAATTTCACACGTATACGAAACTTGAAGATATTTTAACACTCCATAACACGGATCTCCAAATACATAATTTTTTGCTTCTACAACACATGAACGTTGATTTTGGCAAGTATCCCTTACTATTTGTAGCGCACCTTCAGCGCTACATGATGTTGAACGGCCATGTCCACTTTTACAGGTTTCTAAAGTATCACGGCCATACAAAGCACTATGTATGTAGAGGATGCTTTCTCCGTAACATGTAAGCCTCACTTGCCTGTTTTCGCATGCAGTTTGGATAAACACTTCTGATTGGTTCAGTTTGCAGAAGGCAATAATAATAAATAATAAATATACAACAACAACAACCGCAACACCAAGAGCAGCAGCAACAGCAACAGCAGCAGTAACAGCTGCAGCAGCAACAACAACATCAGAATAACAGCAGCAGTAGCAATAGCAGCAGCAACAGCAATAACAGCAGCAGCAACAGCAGTTACAGTAGCAACAACAGCAGCATTAATAGCAACAGCAGCAGCAATAACAGCAGCACAGCAATAGCAGCAGCAATAGTGGCAGCAGCAATAGCAGCAGCAATAACAGCAGTAGCAGCAATAAGAGCAGCAGCAACAGCAATAATAGCAGCAGCAGCAGCAATAACATCAGCAGCATTAACAGCAGCAGAAGCAATAACAGCAGCAGCAGCAGCAATAACAACAATACCAAAAACAATAACAACAGCAGCAGCAAAAACAACTAATAACAACAACAATAACTAATATTAATAATAATAATAATATTCATAACGCGCCAATTCAAAAACATCATTAAAGGCGCAGTGAACAATTAACTCAATTAAACCCGATTTTATAAACAAAACCGTTTTAAAATTAGTTTTAAATGAGTTTAAATTTGAGGATTTTCGAATAGAAAACTATTCCAAATATAAGGTGCTTTAACAGAAAAAGAACGTTGTCCATATGTTTTTAGCTTTTTCCTTTTTAAAAGGGCTTAAAGAAGAAATTTATTGAAAGAACGAAGTGTACGAGTTGGAGAATCTTGAATATTATCCGTTGTTTAATGGGAAGCCAATGAAGGTCTTTAACTCAGTTTTTGAGGGGTTCAGTTTTAACATATTGTTGAACATCCATGTTTTAATTTCATTAATGTACAGTTGAAGTTTTTGAAATGAAATGGTTTCAGAGGAAGGATAAAAAGGAAGGTAAATTTGAATATCATTTGCATAAAGATGATTTTTAACATTATAAGAACGTAAAATGTTTGCAACAGGGGTAATATAAAGCAGAAAAAGAAGGGGACCAAGTACACTTCCTTGGGGAACACCACATTGGATTTCAGTGTCTTTCGAAAATGAATTAGAAATGGCAACTCTTTGAAAATGGGACGAAACATAAGACGAACAATTTCAGAGAATTTTTAGAATGGTCAATTGTATCAAACGCAGCGGATAGATCCAATTGAACGAGTGCTACAGTCATACCGTTATCAACAAAGGAAAGAATATCATTAAGAAGACAACAAGAGCAGTTTCAATCGAATGTTCAGATTTATAAGCAGATTGAAAAGGTTCATGGAGTTGGTTTTGTGTCAAATATTGAGATATTTGAACAGCAACACATTTCTCAGTAAGTTTTAACTACAACAACAATAACAACAATAATGAACACAGCAATAATAACAACAATAATAATAAGAAAAATAACAACAAAAATAATAATAACAACAAAGGATATTGGTTAAGTAACAATTATTGTTGTGTCTTCTTAATAATGTGACCATTATAAGTATTTTAATAATAATAATAATAATAATAATAATAATACAACAACAATGATGAGGATGGTTTGAACGTGAGCAAGCGTTGGTATCAGTTATTTTAGCAAGGACTACCAGTACAATTTTGGCCAGGCTCATCGTTCTTATTTTTTGCTGATTTCAGAAGCAAAATGTTTTTATTAGGTTCTTATGTTTACATTCTTTTCAAACATACTAGAAAAATACTATTGTACAGCAGTATAACATTACTGTATTGTATTGCTTACCTGTATCGTCGGCATACACTTTGCGCCTTGTAAATAGGCCGAGTATGATCAGAAGTATCAGATAGCTTAGAAAATTTGTCATTTTCTAGTTAGTTTGTATCCGTGTGAAATCTATTTTGGTGGAAGTAAGTGCACATTAGAACGTTAATTACGTTCGCTATACATCTCCACGAACCATCTGTACGTCAGTCATAACAAAGATACCTGGCAAGAGTACTCCTCGCTATTTATACTCTTCATGCTAATAATATGTTGTTATTTTTATATAGAATAGACTTCCTGGATTGTTCTATTACATGTTTTTCCTCTTTAACTTTATTCACTAAACCTTGAAATCATTGCGTGTAAGAAAAATATGATGTGGCATTTCCTCGACTAGTGACATAATAATAATAATAATAATAATAATAATAATAATAATAATAATAATAATAATAATAATAATAATAATATTATTATAATAATATTATTATTCGGAAATCGCTTTTGAAACAGCGGCACCCATCATTTTGATGGTGCATCCAAACACATATATAAACAACATCTCAATCATTTAAAAGGCATAGGCCTAGACTTAGTACAATGTAAAGGAAAGGAAATACCAAAAAAAAAAAAAATAAAACTATTAAATAAATGTACATTATATGATTTAGGTGAATAATACATAAAAAAGTAAACAAGTAGTTATTTGATCAAAGAGAAAACTGTAGGGGTGTAGCCATTAACAAGTGACTTATCTTAAGCTTATGAGTAACGAGCATAAATAATTGGTATAATTCATAATAAACAAATAAAACAAACAACAAAACAGTAAACTTAATCAGGATAAACTTATTTGGTCATTTAACATGATCTTATTGCCCATGCCCTTTTAAGATATGACTTACAAAAATCTTCAATAATTTTATGGGCAGAACTGCTAAATAGCTTGGCAACATAGGTATGAACTTGTTACAATGTCCACCTAACATAAGAAATAAAATATTATTATTATTTGACTGAAATATATTCCATAAAATATATTCCATAAATGAAATAACCCTGAATTACAAAGATTATTTTTGAGGTTATTAAGTTAAGTTTAAGTTTATTCCACTTGCTTAATTTACTTTCTAGCTCAAGTGTATTAGAGTGGGCCTTGAATTTGAGCTGAGCACCATCATTTCAATCATTTATTATAACATACACCTTTAGATCGGTGGCACTCAAAATCATTTGGTGCGTTCAAAGTGAATTAAAATTCTTAGCTACAAGTACAAAAAAAACAAAAAAAAAAACGAACTAGCTACCTAACCAGGAGATAATCTTCTAGTTCAGGTACCTTCTTATATTTGCTAACACGTTATAATATTATTCACCTAAGGAAGGTTTAATACAAACATTATTCATTATTAATTATTGTAAATAAACCGAGTATGATCAAAAGTATCAGATAGCTTAGATTAGAAAGTTCGTCATTATCTAGTTTGTTTGTATCCGTGTGAAATCTATTTTTGTGGAAGTAAGTGCACATTAGAACGATAATTACGTTCGCTATACATCTCCACGAGCCATCTGTACGTCAGTCATAACAAAGATAATTGGCAAGAGTACTCCTTGCTATTTATATCTCTTCATGCTAGTAATATGTTGTTATTTGTATATAGAATAAACTTCCTGGATTGTCCTATCACATATTTTTCCTCAATAAACCTTGAAATCATTGCGTGTAAAAAAAATATGATGTGGCATTTCCTCGACTAGTGACATAATAATAATAATAATAATAATAATAATAATAATAATAATAGTAATAGTAATAATAGTAATAATAATAATAATAAAAATAAATAATAATAATATTATTATTATTATAATAATTATAATATTATTATTATTATTATTATTATTATTATTATTATTATTATTATTATATTATTATTATTATTCGGAAATCGCTTTTGAAACAGCGGCACCCATCATTTTGATGGTGCATCCAAACACATATATAAACAACATCTCAATCATTTAAAAGGCATAGGCCTAGACTTAGTACAATGTAAAGGAAAGGAAATACCAAAACAAAAATAAAACTATTAAATATATGTACACTATATGATTTAGGTGAATAATACATAAAAAAGTAAACAAGTAGTTATTTGATCAAAGAGAAAACTGTAGGGGTGTAGCCATTAACAAGTGACTTATCTTAAGCTTATGAGTAACAAACATAAATAATTGGTATAATTCATAATAAACAAATACTGTACAACAAACAACAAAACTGTAAACTTAATCAGGATAAACTTATTTGGTCATTTAACATGATCTTATTGCCCATGCTCTTTTAAGATATGACTTACAAAAATCGTCAATAATTTTATGGGCAGAATCTGCTAAATAGCTTGGCAACATAGGTATGAACTTGTTACAATGTCCACCTAACATAAGAAATAAAATATCATTATTATTTGACTGAAATATATTCCATAAATGAAATAACCCTGAGTTACAAAGATTATTTTTGAGGTTATTAAGTTTCATTGATTGGATTTCTTTAAGTTTATTGAAAGTTAGTAAAAAATGTCTGATACCCTCGATACCATCATTATCTAGAAGACAAATACCAGTATTAGTCTTATTCCACTTGCTTAATTTACTTTCTAGCTCAAGTGTATTAGAATGGGCCTTGAATTTGAGCTGAGTACCTAACTAGGAGATAATCTTCTAGTTTAGGTACCTTCTTATATTTGCTAAAATATTATTCACATAAGGATGATTTAATACAAACATTACTCAACCAGTCAGTTATATATTTCACGATGTATATATTGGAATGAGGTAAACCACATTGTATCACATGGTATATTAGATGAAAATACATTTTCAAATCCAGATTTATTTAAAATAATTTTAACAGAACTTAACCATCTCCATCTTATGTTATAATCAATATCATGCATAGCAAAAAGTGCATTTAGTAGTAGTCTAGGCCAGCCATGTGGCTCTAGGTTGATTAACCTGACAATATATTTAATTTTTTTTTTATTATGGATATTTTCAATATATCCAATTAGCCTATTTCCCTTTCGTACATCATTTGCATAAGTACATTCTGATTGATTTTTTGAAATGTTAACGCCTAGGTATTTATAACTTTCAGCCTCTGTGATGTAGTCATAGCCGTCGGAAGCATTTTGCAAGTGGTCCGGCCATTATAGTGAGGGGGTAGTGCGGGGGGGGGGGTAGTATGAGCACTTGACAAATTTGGTAGTAAATGAAGAGTGGAGACCCGCTATCTCTATCCACAGCTAAAGGATTTTGACGTTAGTTAAGATCTGAGAGCATAATTGTGACCCAAGATTACAAAAGGGCTGAAAACTCGAACTCTATCAAAATGTTTTTTAATGTGTATACATTACGTTCTTTAAAGCTGTTTAAATATTTTGTACATGATTTGAATGACGTTGTGTAAAAAATATACTTCATCAGTATACATTTTATTGATGAAGTATATTTACACAACGTCATTTAAATCATGTATGTCGTTGTGTAAATATAGCCTACTGTACTTCATCAATACGTTTTAGTGCAGATGATTGTTCTGTTGGCCTCAATACTTTTCTCAAGTTTCAAGTTGATTATTGTTTGGTTCTTTAAAGCTGTTTAAGTATTTTGTACATGATTTGAATGACGTTGTGTAAAAAATATACTTCATCAGTATTCGTTTTATTGATGAAGTATATTTACACAATGTCATTTAAATCATGTATGTCGTTGTGTAAATATAGCCTACGGTACTTCATCAATACGTTTTAGTGCAGATGATTGTTCTGTTGGCCTCAATACTTTTTAAGTATTAAGTTAAGTTTCTTAACAACTAGTTTCTTAAAATATGTACTTAACCGCAATCTACATCATTTATGGTTCAAATTTTTTCCAACAGGTGCATGAAACAGTTTAGTACGGTATTCTTTAAAGTAATTCAAGGCTATTTCCTTCATTTAGGTATATATTTACGTCTTTGTACCAGGGTACGATGCACAACAAATACTTTCGCAACATACTTTAGGATTTTGTGTAGGTGAATAAGTAGTTTGGAAGCGAAGTATGGCGGTTTGAAAGTTGGTGAATTTATAAACGTTTCTCGTAGAATGGCCTTCATAAAATTACTAAATTTTAGGGTTTTAATGTTGAAATATTGAACCCAAACTTCAAAATTAGTAAGATTAAACCTAATACTTTATATTTATGATGTAATCACATTTTACTCAAATTTCATGTTATACTGTCTATTGGCCCTTTTTCTCGAAACCTGGTGATGCGAGTTTACAGCCCTTTTGTGGTCTTGGGTCACAATTATCATATCAACTCTAGCCCCACCATGGTTGGTAAACAACTTGTTTGGCGCCTATGAATGCCTGGAAACAGATGCTGGCCGCTTTCCCTTCCCCTCAAGGGGCAGCCACAATATATAAAGTTAGAATGGATGAAAGTTTATGTTGGAAATATGGCACCTCTGGATGCCATGAAATAGCAGCTGGTAAAGCTGTAGAAAATAATATTGTTAAAAAATTAATTTATTATCATTGCCATAAGTACATAAATTGAGTTGCTTATTCCTCCAGAAGACCAAGAAACATGAATACATACTAATGCATAAACCAAAAATGACTATAACATACTGTAATTGTATTTACACGATGTGGAGGGTATTCAGCTATGAAAAATATACAGAATATGCAATAAGTAAAACACAGGATACTATTTGCCACACAAATAGACCTGCAGCCTACATTTTATGAACATAGGCCTACTACTCGTACAATTTTAATTATTCTTGCAAAGTTCAGCCTGGAACATTAATAAGTTATTGATCACGCTTTAGAAGTTATATACTATCACTAGAATTGTAAAAAAAATAATAATAATAAGTTAAGTGCTGTGTTTGCTTCTGGTAGGTCTTATACCGATTACACATTAATTTTAGTCAACCTTCGGTATATTCATGCAGACAGACCATGCGCGTATACTTCCATTGAGAGATCTACCCTGGTAATAAATAAATAACACAGTACTAACATTAGGGTGATCCAGTTAGTGAGTGGATAGGGGCACAATGCCGCTGAATCATTTTTGAAATTAATTTGCCAATTTTTAAGTAACATCAAATTTATCAACTTGAACATATAAACATTAGTGTATTTAAAAAAGGTTTACCCGTCATTTTACAAAGAAAAATGATAGAAACACTTCCAGTCAATGGAAGTGTTTCATTATTTTTATTATAATTATCCAGTTTAAAAATAAGGGTACACATTTTTGAAATTCAATAATTTCTTTGCTCAAGTTAAAAATATGTATGCTACAGCAAAAATGAACAAGTTAATTTCAAAATTATGTTTGTCGTTTTCAAGAGACAATACATCTGTAAACCTTGTTTATTTTGATGCCCAGAAAAAATGTGAGTTAATGATGATCATAATTATGATGAGGGGATGATGATAACAATGACGGTTATGATGAAGGTGATAATGACTACGATGACAATAATGATGACAATGATGATGTCGATGGCGATGACGTCGACGACGATGATGTCGACGACGATGATGAACGGTAATGATGTTCATATAGGTGTTGGCATGTTTGAGAGTGATGGAGAAACTAATGCAGACTAAAGTGAAGTGAGTTCAATCTGGAATCAAACCGAAAAATGCCCCGGTCAGGGTGCAGCAGGGATAAAATCCCTGGAAAAATCAGCAGTTTTGATATGGTAGAGTCTAATTTAGGTCGCTATGCTATTTTTAGTCTTATAATAGGCCAATGGCGGCTCTAGGATATAATTTATGGGTGGGGAGGGGGATAAGGGGATAAGATGTCCGACTGGGGGGAGGGGGCTAAGTATTTATAGGTGTAACTATAGTGCGCAGCGTTATACCCACCCCCGGGTGGGTATGGGAGGGGCGTCCCCTTCCCAAAACTTCCCAAAATTATTTGGGATTTTTAGATGGCTGGAAATGGCTGGTATGAGAAAACTAGGCATTTTTTTTCTTTTGGTCCGACTGCCCGACGAGCTTTGGTCGATGGGGGGAGGGGGGCTTGACCAAGCCGATGGGGAGCTCTCAGCCCCTTCCCCCAGCTCAAGCCCCCTGTCGGACAACTTAGCCCAGAGAAAATATATCCCAGAGCCGCCACTGCTAGATAGAAAGCCCTGCAAAAAAGTTGGTTATTCTTGAGTAATGTATAGGACCTATATCAATAACAATGTTTGGATTTAATCTATTTATCGTTGCTTTTCATCACACTGTAATGGTTAATTTTGTTGAGCACCACATCCCTTTACAAACCTGGACATCCCCACATGAGGTCGTGAGACTAAACTAATCTTTAAATCCAATCAAGTTGCGGTTGCCATTCCTGAATATTGTGGTCTAAAAGTATAAATTGTGGATTCCCAAAAATCTCATCTGGCAATCCCTCCGCCCCCTCAAAATACCTGTAAATTTTGAAAACGTGCTGCAAAGCAACTACCTCCATTCCAACCCCATGTAGGAACAGATACAAGATTGAAAGTAGTGGAAGTGGGCTAGATACTGTACCCTCTATCTCAGGTCCATCGTACCATGATTGAAAAAGTCAACGCGATGCGTACATTCATATAATTCATAATTACCATTATATATTTATTTCAGAAAGTAATGGAATTGAGAAAAAGTGGTCCGGCCGTAGCCGGGGCGGCCGGTGAGCTTCCGACTGCCCTGGTAGTGATTACCCAGCTTCTAATGCTTTGTTTATTAGTACGTTTACCAACTACAACTACATTGGATTTATCATAGTTAAAATTCAGTTTCCATTTCTTTGAAAACTGTATCGCAATATAAAGCATATTTTCTAAGTCGTATTCGTCATTTGCTATTAAAACTACGTCATCTGCCCAAAAATAGCAGCTTATTTTTGTACCAAAAATATGGCATCCTACGTTTTCCTTCTTCAGCATCTTAGCAAGTTCGTTAATAAATATACAAAACAAAATGGGCGACAAGACACAGCCTTGCTTAACACCCTCATGGACATCAAAGAAACCAGTAGTATAATATCCCCAAGTTTAACATTACATTGTACATTGTAATAAAGTTTATCTATGAGATTCCAGACTTTATCACGTATATCCGTTTGCCAAGCCATTGAAAGAAGACCATTTCTCCATACTGAATCAAATGCTTTTCGGAAATCCAGGAAGGCTAAATAGGTTAATTTATTTTCTGATGTGCGAGTAGCCAGAATACTTTTGAGGGTGAAGATATGATCTTCACACCTATGGTCTTTCGTAAAGCCTCCCTGGAATTCCAATAAAATGTCGTTGTCTAAATCTAAAAACGATGTAGTTAGGCTATCACCCCCATTCTTGATAAGTTCATTCGTGATGCAGTCAATGCCAGGCGAAATACGCGTGACATACGATAATGATAACATTTCTCTCAACAAAATAAGATTTCTCTCAACAAATAAATATACTAAATTTGTCAGAAAAGTTTTTGTTAGTCTAGGATCGTTCATAACTCTGTTTTTAGCTGCTTTCTTGGTTTAATATTCAGTTCATGTGAGAATTGTGGTTAGGACATCTTGCATTTTCCTTATCTCATTTCCTTATAGACCCACCATTTTAATATATAAATTCACGCTGTCATTTTTGTATGTCTGTATGCTCGTATACATTGTATTCTTTGATAATTAATATTTCAGAGAAATGTTCTCTTTTACATCATTGGCAAACAAAAAAAACAATTAATCTGATTGTAAACACGAAAATTAACATGCTATTTTTGGTGGTTGCGTCATTGCTTTCCAGAAAAGTAAAGTCGAATCCGGGACTCTGAATAATCAACCGTGACAAAAGCACAATAATGAACATAAAGTATGAACCCCTGATATTATGTTAGAATAAGCTTTTGATTGTGGTTAAGATTTTTTTTTTGAACTAAAGAATAAAGTACATTAAGGTGGTTGTTCACCTCAAAAAAGTGCAATACATTTTGACAAAAAAAAACTGTTGTATGCCCATATATAGTCATGATGTGCCCATATATGATCATGATGTGATGTCATCATGACCATATTATTTAGTCTGGGCAAGGCTTTAAAAGAACATGTGTTAACGGACGATATAATATTATGCTAGAATACCTAAGATTCAGACAAGTAAAATACCACTTATACTTACAAATATAGTATGTAAATCCCAGAGCCTCATTTATTTTATGGTAGGTCTAATATCCATAGAACTTTTCGAAATGTCAATATGAATCTTAACGACTGACAACTCAGTGCCATGAATACGTGCACGTCCCATAAAAACAAATCTATAGTGGACGGTGTTAGAGGTAGCGGCAGTATCATAATTAGGCATGTAAGCAATATTATATAGGCCTGTTATTAGTAGGCCTATTTTATTTATTTATTTTATTTCAACAATCTTTAATGAGGGTGGTCCATAAAGCCAAAGCTCAACATAAGAGACCCTCAATACATATAGTGAAACAAAACAAAAGAGAGTATGAAACTAATTAATTAATAGTAATATAAATAATATATACTGAGAAAATAAACACTATAAAACATATCATTCCTAATTTACAGAAAATAAATTAATTCAAAATATTATATAAAACTGAAATAAATAATTAATGAGAAATCTGTAATGAATTTACAATGCAGATTCAAATAACAATTAAAAGTGGCTAAAGATACATAATTACAGCAAAGAAAGATGGAGGTAGCTTATCAATTTGAGGGACGATTTAAAGGAGGAATAAGTAGTAGCATTGCAGATATCTACGGGAAAAGGGGGCATGAAAGCTAAATGAAGGGTTGAAAAGTTTCAAGGGGGTCTGGAGATATGTAAGTCCCCTTTAGTGATCTGTCGAGTGTTCATGCGGCCATTTGTTGTTCTTTTTGTGAAACACTGACAAATTGTTAGGGAAGCAAGACTGTGAAGAGCATCGATAAGCCTATCTGTCATGAAAAAGTAAGGGTCTTAGCATTAGCGAAGTGGAGAGTAGTTAAATGAGTCGTATACAGTATATTATTTTTATAATTGCTTATTTTTAATGTTGTTATCACGCGGTCTGGCAAGAAAATGGAATGATGATGTGGCTTGGATTTACACTCGAAGTTGGAGGCTTGAAAACATTTTGCTTGTGTTGCCTGTAGGCTCTGAGCTATAAAGAAAGAGCCCTTTAAATATGCTCGCTTCACTCACAAATAACACACCCCGCGAATTCTGAAAGCTTCGCTAAATTGCTCCGAGTTCAGCTTTCCCCCTGCGCTTTCGTTTCGACCCCCCACCTTAGATTTTTCACCGTACGCCCCTGCTACAGACATACGCAACAATAATTAAAGCAAGAATTATAACATATTGTGGCACATTTATCATCTTTTCATTATTAAATCCGCCGAGGAGGTTATGTTTTTTTTTATTATTACCTCAGCCAGGGAGGTTATGTTTTTGACCCTGTTTATTGTTTGTCTGTTTTGCCTTATTTTTCTGTTTGTGTATTTGTGTGTTTGTCTGTGAACAGCCTATATAGACTAGAAAAAAATCTGGAAAAAATGAGTTAGGGGGAGTGGAATGTTAGAAGCAATCCACATAGCCAGATATCATAATTAATCCCTTCTGGTCACCCTAAGCCCTGTTGACACTTGATTTTACACCTTGTATACAAATGGCGGTCATTTTTCAAAATGGCCGCCAAATTTATCTAAATGTGCATAAAATTGGAACTATATAAGCTACAGATATGATTTTGGTGTCTAAACTCATAATTTGTAGACAGGCAACAAACTAAACATACAAAAACTACTGTCACTCATGCCAGAATGGAACATAATTAAAAAATAGGTGTTATAATCGCAAAATATACTTAAAATGTACATAAAATAAGAACGAGTATATAAGCTACTAGCATAGTTTTCTATGTAATCCAGATAGATTTCTGTGCAAAAATATATTTTATTGACTAATTGTATAATTTTTACTGCGCTGGATTAAAAAAGTTTGGTGCCATTTTTTCCCCAACATCATCGGCCGCCATTTTGAATTCCAAGATGGCTGACGCAACACATAAAACATGGTCATGATTGGTGTCAATGGAAAGGGAATTATACACTGATCATTTATTGTCATTACACCAAACAACATAAGACATATTTAAAGCGATATAGACCAACATATAAAGTCACATGACACAAAAGGTCAAAAAATCAAACTTACCAAAAGTTGGTGTGTTCGTTATCATTTGAAAGCTCTGCCAATGATGAGTTATGTTTTCCAGTATATACATATCAGAAATTGTGTAGTTTTTCATATATTGTCCTGTAAATCTAATTATGGCATTCTGTATAAAAATTAACAGGACTCAGTTGCCTAATGTTTATGCACTCTCGGAGTGGAGGGGGAAGAGATGGGTTCTCTTACTACTAACTAGCATTTTACTATCGAGCCTTAATCGTGCATAACGCATGTGCTTTATGGGCCAATTCCCCGCTCAAATGGGTCCTTGAGAGGCCACGGGGGCCGAGCCCTTCTTACTACTGTACTACCATCACTTTAATAAAACGCCTTGTAACTTTTTCTATAATTTTCAAAAAAATCAAATAGAACAAAATCCCACAAACACACTCTTTGGCTGATATATTAGATGGGTTCAGTCCAACTACGACCCATCATTTTACTATGGAGGTTTGACCAGATATGTACACCTGTGCTTTCTGGGTAAATACTTAGTTCCTCCGAGTCCAATTGAACCCCGGATAGGCCAGGGGCCCCACTCTTACTTCATGGTGGCCAAGGCAAATACAGTATGTTGTGTTTTCCTATTTATTGATGATTCTACATACAGTAATACTTGTAACTATGAACAATGGTACCGTTATGTTACGTGCTGTATAATATATTTGATTGGCTGATTGATTTGTTAAACATTAATAGGCATAGTCCTCCCAGTGACGACGAGTCGTGGGTCCCGGGCCAAAACAATGTTAGGAGCACCATGTATCAGTAAAATATTTTTGCTCACGAAGTGACACCGTGGTGGGTAATCCCCCTATAGATAAGTGTTAAGAATGAAAAGACTGTAATTATTAGACAATGCCAAAAAACACATTTTCAATTTGAATGTTTGCGTCCAACATATTAGGTCTATGCATATAATAATAAATAAAGTTCTTAACCGTTCTGAATCGACAGAACAAGTGGTTGTCATTGACTACCACAGTAGTTGACAAGCTTCAACAGTGCAAAACAAAAGGAGGACCCTAGAGGGAAAAATACGTTAGCTGACCTTATATTTCACTTTCACGTTCCTTGTTTTTGTTTTCTATTTTAGTATTAGCTAACCGTCTTATTACTTACTTATCTTCTCTTTTACTTTCATTCTATGCTTCCTTAACTTTCCTTGATTGTTATTTACCTACCTTTTCTTTTTTTCGTCTTCCTTTTTCTTTTAATTACCTTTTCTTTCCTTTCCCCTTTCTTTTAATGCCTCCTTGTGCATTATTTATGCACGTGCATTTTCTTAGCTTTGCCAATATAAATAAGTATTATCAAACAATCAATCGTTTCAGGGTGGGTCCAGGAGACACGAGTCTATCTAAACCCTCAAAACATAAAGAAAAAAGATCAGAAAGAAGAGAGCATGACGTCACTGTAGGCCTACTCCAAAACAATCTATTTTTTTAATGTCTGTGGTCTCCACCATTTCTAAACAAAATTCTTTCTCTATATCTGTCCCTTATGGGTGGATGGATATATTCGGTATAAACATCAATGATAACCCACAAAAGTCGGAAGAATACTTGTTTCCAGTGAGGTCCTTCTGGTGGTGATTGGGTACTACACCGGCAGTGGCCTAACGATGGGCCCGGGGCCTTGTGGCTGAGACTAAGGGCCCTTTTTTGATCCGGCCACCACTTTGATTGTGGGAATTTAAATGTGCTCGTTTTTCTAATATTTGGCATTGTATTCTAGATTGCTTTTAACGTAATAAATTATATGATATCAGTTGCAGATCAAGGTATTCAAAATAGAGGGAATGTGGGAAGGGAGGGACTTTCACACACTAAGGGGCTAAGGTAAGATCAGGGGCTAAGGTAAGATCATTTATGAATACGGCACCTCGAAGTGGCCGGAAATGGCACTCATAGATTTAAAATGCGAGTATAATTTCCATTTTTAAAACACTGGAAAATTTAAGGGGTCCTCAGGCCGACAGGGCTCCCATTAAACCTTCACGGGATATACTATGATATATGTCACACAGTCGATCTCAGAGACACATTATGCTGTTATGTATCAACAAAGCCCTTTTGGGTAAGGGTGCCCGAGCGAGGACCCTATGTGTTGGGGCAACTTCGGGGGCCCTGCGGACCGCTACACAAGAGCGCATAGTCGTTACGCCACTGTACATCGGGAAACAATTTCCTACTCATTTCCAATTAGTATAGGCCTACTGCGTTTTTTAACGTGCACACAGGCCATACACACAGGACCAACAGGTTAAATGTCTCATCCGAAAGACGGTGCGCTATCGTAACTTGCTTTTCAGTCCTCCGGCTGAAATACAAGGAGAGTAGCGATGGAAATTCAATACCCCACCTCCTTCCGAAAGCCCCTTCCAATTACCACCTTAGAAAACATAAAGAATTTATCCTCCAAAAAGGCTAGAAAGGACTCACTGTACAGGCGAATGCTTTGTTCGTTTTTAAGTCAGTAATTAAAATAACTATAATAATCTCACTACAATAATTGTAATTACAATAATAATAATAATAATAATAATAATAATAATAATAATAATAATAGTAATAATGATAATAATAATTTTAATATTGGTTGCCTTTTTGACCTTTAAACCTGTTTCCGTTTGCTGTTTTTGTGATGTGGGTCCTTTTTGTTGAAAAATGTTTAAATGTTGATTGTTTAAATTTTTTTGCTTGAACCCTTTACTTTTGTAAAATTCAACCCATTTTGACTGATGCAATAAAGAACGATTTGATTTGATTTGAATCGGAGACCTAGAGATCCCCACGTTTCAGCGCACACAGAGGCTACCACCAGTTTAGGCAACTGAGCTAAGCTGCTCTGCTCCCTGGTTATAAATATAAGTTAAGTTTAAAAAGTTGAGCCTATAACAGCCTATAACCTATACAGAAACTGAAACTCGGTACGGTAGTTGATTGCGTGAGGCTTTGACTTCTGAGGAATGGAAATAACTTACACTTTCGAATAGGGGAGCAATGCAGAAATAGATAGAAAATAGAAATACAAACATAAGAAAGCATAAACCGAAAGGTCCACTGATTAATATCAGATAAGATAGTATAATACATACTCGAAGTATCAAAATGCACGCCATCGTATTGGAGTATGTATTATACTATCTTATCTAAGAAAGCATAGTGTTAATCAATTAATTATACTGAACATTAAAAAGTAACAGACCAAGAAAATGAGTTAGAGCATGTTAAAACAAAAAATAGGTACCATTCCCATATTTAATAATAGGCTCTATTACCTATTTTCTTCCTCTGTGATTACAGTAACACTATTAAAATTCAGAGACGGACAAAAATTTACTTCCGCCATAATATATTGTACAGTAAGCCTATGATTTCTGGATCACTTTTTGTTCAGGTCATCTAATAGGCTTGAAAATATCAATATAAAGACCTTTGAGTAACAAAATTCATTGATTGTTTTTAATAAAGTGTCACTTTGATACAAAAAAAAAATGTTGCTCTGAAACATGATAAGGTCAATCTGAATAAAATGACCATCGTCCTTTAAGGTCCAATTGATGATGTTGCAGGCGGTTATCATCCGAATATCCGAATTATTAGTAGGCCTACAATGTACTGTATACATTATTTTAATCGATTTCAACATGCTGTGTATAACATTTAATAATAGGCCCACTATGATGGATAACCATGTATTTTATTCTTTATTTATTGACATGTTTAAAGTCGGAGGCAGATTTTAAGGTGGGTATTATGCAGCTGTCCAGGGCTCATACATTTTTGAAAAAATTAAAAAGAAAATATTTTGTCAAAAGTGTTGTATTATTAGATTGCTCGGTAGTAGTAAGTAGGGGCCCATCTTTCCGGTGATGGCCAAGAATGCCTCAAATGTTATGTTCGGGCGTCTAGAACACAAAAATTTCGCGGGGGCATGCCCCCGGACCCCCTACGACAGTGTTGTCTCAATCGGCCCAACTTTCGGCCCCCCTTCCGGCCCCCCTTTTGGACATTTCTGGATCCGCCCCTGCCTTCTAATAAATTTGCCAAATATTGTGTCTGTGGGATTTTGGTCTAGGCCTATTTGGATTTTCGGGAATTATAGAAAAGGTTACGTATTGTTAAGGTGTTGTAGGAGAGTGTTGAGTATCAGTATTACTGTAAGTATAAGTAGTGGCCTCTACAGGGCCCATTTGTACTCGGACTTCACCCAGAAAGCACATGCGTTACTTAAGGCTTGGTAGGAATGTGCTAGGTAGTAGAGCCCCGAGCACGGCCCCGAGAGCTCACGAGTTACGCAAATGGGTCCTATTTATTTTAATATGATATGCCATAATTGGACTTTATGGGACAATATATGAAACATTATACCGTTTCTAATATATGTAAACTGCAATACATTATTCAGCATTGGAAGAGCTTTCCAACGATACCAAACACGACTACTTTTGGTGAGTTTATATACTTATTCTTATTTTATGCACATTTTAAGTATATATTGCGGTTATTTTAAAACAAATAAACACCTATTTTTGAATTATGTTCCATTCTGGCATGAGTGACAGTAGTTTTTTTATGTCTGGTTTGTTGCCTGTGTAGAAATTAATTAGTTTAGACACCAACATCATATCTGTAGCTTATTTAGTTCCAATTATATGCACATTTTAGATAAATTTGGCGGCCATTTTGAAAAATGTCTTTCATACATGGTGAAAAATCAAGTGTCAACAGGGCTTAAGGTGACCAGGACGGATTATTTAGGATATCTGGCTATGTTCACTTCTTCTAACATTCCACTCCCCCCTAACTTGATTTCTAGGCCTCTTTTTTCATTTTTTTCCTAGTCTAATAGGCCACAGTTCTTATCAGAAACTCCTCACAAACTTGCTCATAATGATGCATGACCAAATATCTCGTATTGATTAAGTTGTTAAGGGTTATGGTCAAAGGTCACAATCGACAAAAAACTACATTTTATATATAACAGCAAACAATTTTTATCAGAAACTCGTCAAACTAAGTCTATGGATAATTGTCTATATATAGACCTATATATATAATATATATATATAAATTGACAAATCTTCCCAGGCCTTTCCATATATAGATAGAACTAACTTAATCTTTGGCGTTTCTTGATAGCAGATTAACTTTTTTAGAAAATTCAATATTAAATACATTAAAAATAAATAACAAGCTTCTGTTCTTTTGACTTTGCCAATTTATATATATATATATATATATATATATATATATATATATTAGGAGATTGCGTTTTTGCCTTTATTTATAATGAAAAAAATTGTTTATCAAATGATTTAATTAAATTTGATTATTTGATTTTAATTTCATTTTTCCACACGTGCCAGATTTAATAACTCCATGGCCCAAATTTGGCCTGCGGGCCGCCTATTAAGATCCATGGTCCTACACTTTTGAAGTCCATAGGAAGTCGGCTTTACCCACCATAACCGGAACCAATTAACCGTACATACTGAATTCTTAGTAACACGTCAATACATTATTCTTCAGTGAAATATTTGTTTTAATAACTTTTATATCTCTATTATGTCAACGCAATCGTTTCATTTTCGTATTTGCTTATATCTATATATTTATGAGAGACATACGTGGAACTAACTACATCGGATATATATATATATATATATATATATATATATATATATATATATATATATATATATATATATATGAGGTTCGTCATATGTGCGACGGTCACGGGTCACACGATATATATATATATATACTATCAGGCCCGTAGTCACCGGTACGTTTGGTCAGGTTTCAATCTGACCACATTTTTGAACAGACTACAAGTTCATTGGTTAGGTTTTGAATATGACAAAATGCTGAATTCCACCTGTATGTTTAGTGTTAACCTTCTTGACTACTCAGGAACCACAAGTCTGTAAACTATGGGGTGAACATGATAGTTTACATTATTTTCTTATCTTTACGGGACGTTCTCTCATTTCAAAGTGATTTTGGATGTAACACGCATTTTGCAGAAACACATGCGTAATCATAAATTTGTCACGCATTTAGTACAAGTCAAGGCTTGATGACAAATAATAACAAATTGAGGGGAAAATGCTAATTTATATATATATATATATATATATATAAATATATATATATATACTGTATATATATATGTATATATATATATATAAAATTACAACCGTTTTATTTGTTTATTTTATTTTGTCACTCTGCCTATGCAGCTTTAATAATTTTATATATGATACTTGACAAAAATCAGGTTTCGCAAATAGTCTAGTACTAAATGTATAATAAACAATAGTTAGGCCTTACATGTAAAAAAAATTCCTTAATTACGTTTTAAGATTTTATCAACATGTATCATTTTTAAAATTGTGTCAAATACATCCTTCGGGACTAAGAAAATTGTCCCCATAAGAAGGGGCACAAACTAACGTGAAATTGTCACCTTAATAGGGGTTTTTAGCATGCTTTTATTGACATAAGAATCAGTTACATTAAAATTAGAATTTTAGCAATAATAGCAATAATTTGCAATGCAGCAAATACAATTCATAAAAAAATATGAAATGAGCAGAAATGTAATTCAACAACAATAGCACACTTGTTTTATGTTCCGTATATTATTTCATGATGCAATGTTAATGACCAAATTTTATTTTTAATATTCAGCATTATTTTTGGATGGATGTAGCATGAATAGAGAACGAATTACAATTAAGGGTACATGTTATTGTATAGATAACAATCCTATATAACAGTATTTGAAAAACAAAGAAAAATAAATCCCTGTGGTTAAGGGTAAAAATTGTATACCAATGTCCACTCTAAGGATTCAGTGGAGAAAATTCTGGTCTATTGCTCAAAGGTGTCAAAATATAAAGTTGAATGAATTTTTCTTATTTTGAGACTGTTGTAGCTGTTCTGACAAAATGAAAAACAAATGAAGTGTTCCCTTTAATAAGGGTTATTTGATCATTTGGCACACTCAGTATGTATCTCCGTCCTCTTATTAAAATAAGAGTTGGCTGTAGTTTTAAAAGATAATTATATTGCCCCTCATTTCACAGAAAAGTGTCCCCTTAATAGGTGTGTCCCAATGGAGCTTTCTACTGTAATAGCTCATAATTTGGCCTATAATTACTATTATTATTTAAAGCCTTTGAAAATTTTAATTTATCAACCAAACCTACGTCATGAGGGCTGCTCCCGTATAGACCCTTTATCAGTGAAAGTGACTTCCTGGGACAAACTATTTCAAATTCATGGATCTGCCACTGATATGATATCATTTATTTCGTCGTTAAAACACTTAGAACATTTCATTTTTAAGTGAAATAAAACAATGATTTCACCAACTAGGTGAAATATTTATGTAGGCCAATTTAAAATGATTTTTGTTTTCTGAATTAAATTAAAATTCTTGCTTTGATTTACTTTCATGAAGTTAAACATTATAAATATTAATATAACGTAGCCTTGTTACATTATAAATAATTGAACTTGCAAGTAAATGGAAGTATACAACTGTAGAATTTGTGTTTTTTTTTCTAAATTTTACAGGATATACAGTAACCTTAGTATCAAGTACATTTTTATAATGAATTATTGTTACAATTTAAGTCAAAAAAGAAGGTTTTTAAATGACAAAAAACCCTTAAATGTCGAACCTTTTCTATATATCAACAATATACCAGGGAGTTGTTATAGTGACGATAATGCAAAGTATACTAACTTTCAACTTTCCACAAAAAAAACAACATAGAAATAGAAAATCCCTGGGGAAATATAGCATTTAAATATAAATCCCAAAACTGAGCAGAGATTTGTATGTAACCAACAACTACTACTATTGTAACTCCGGAATATATTAATGTGGCAATTAAAGGGGCAATGTGGATCAGTCTGTCAAGATTGAGTGGAGTGGGAATAAAGTGATAGATAGCTATTTAGGAAAACCTTAATCCTAAGTTGAAAATTAAGAATGTCACTGTCAGTACAAAAAAAAATCCTTACAAAGTTTTTGGCATAGACGGTTTTAAAGATTCTTTTTTTTTTAATTTTTCATGAATACAATTTCAATATTTAATTTTTCATGAATACAATTTCAATATTTAAATGAATATTCTGTGTGATTAGACTTTTACAATGATATTAATTTTATTGTGATCTTAGTGTGGAACCACGATTTTCTGATATTTATATATTGAAAAATAAAAATACTGTTTTTATCCATATTTTATTACTGTGGCCTTAAATAAAACTACTACTACTACTACTACTACTACTACTACTACTACTACTACTACTACTACTACTACTACTACTACTACTACTACTACTACTACTACTACTACTACTACTCCTGCTACTGCTACTACTACTACTAATGCTGCTGCTGCTACTGCTACTACTACTGCTGCTGCTACTGCTACTATTAATGCTGCTGCTGCTACTGCTGCTACTACTACTGCTACTACTACTAATGATGCTGCTACTACTACTATTGCTACTACGAATACTGCTGCTGCTACTACTAATACTACTGCTGCTGCTACTACTACTATTAATGCTGCTGCTGCTACTGCTGCTACTACTACTGCTACTACTACTAATGATGCTGCTACTACTACTATTGCTACTACTAATACTGCTGCTGCTACTACTACTGCTGCTGCTGCTACTACTACTACTGCTTCTGCTACTGCTACTTCTACTATTGCTACTACTACTACTACTGCTACTACTACTAATGATGCTGCTACTACTACTATTGCTACTACTAATACTGCTGCTGCTACTACTACTGCTGCTGCTGCTACTACTACTACTACTGCTGCTACTGCTACTTCTACTATTGCTACTACTACTACTACTAATGCTGCTACTACTACTACTACTACTACTGCTGCTGCTACTACTACTACTACTGCTACTGCTGCTGCTGCTGATACTATTGCTACTACTAATAGTTGAGCCTATTGAATATGAAATTGTAGTGACGAATTTTTGATGTACATTTACTGATTTGTATTTCACTATAGTTGCTTAAATTGTATTTGAGGTAAGATGTGTAGATTATTTTAAGATATCACAAATAATTTTTGACGTGTCTAATTCAGATAATTAATTTCATATTTCGCAAATTTATTATTGCTGTCGTGAAATGGTTTGATTTAGCATTTATGGATGATCTAAGGTAAAATACCAGATTAAAGTAGTTTACTATTTGTTCGACATTTTAGCAAGGACTATTAACAAAGGTCCTTGATTTAGCCTGTATTTTGTGTATAATGTAATTAGTTATGCCTATATGGATGTGAATTTGTAGTTTCTATGGTATTAACGGATTATTGATGTACTTTTACCAATTTGTATTTCTACTTCTACTACTACTGCTACTGCTTTGTAGATGATTTATGTGCTTGAATTTTGTAGAAGGTAATAATTATAAGTAATGTATTTTCACTCTTTACTAAAAATTTCAGGTTGTGTAATTTGCAATATTATTATGAATATTTATTGAAACGTGTAGGCTGGTGGAACCAATACCTCTAATGATTAGTGCCTTGCATACTTAGTTTAACACATTTCAATTTTTCATATATTCAAAGCCGAAGTTAACTCGTCTTGTGGCAATTTAGGCCATTTTAGGTAGGTTTCCATATAGGCATCTACGAATGGCTGCTTTGTGGAGGAGGAAATCAAGTTGTCCCTCCCCAGTACTGACCTATTATAAATCAACGGGAAATCTACCGATAGCTACGTCAATAAATGTTTGGAAATAAATGGCCCATAAATTGTACTCAATGACAAATGCATAATGCTTGACGTACTTTGATTATGTAGTGCTGCTTAATAACCCATGTAATATTTGCATTATATGTTGTGCATTCTTTTAAATCAAATTTCTTCATCAACTCTGCCTTTATGTTCTCTCTTCTCAGCTGGGGTCCAAACGATGAGCTGAAAAATAAAACCAACAAAACAAACTAACACACTTTTTCAAATTAACAGTAATTCTTTTGTTTTGAAATGAAAAAGACATTGTATTGAATTGAAATGTACTTTGAGACTATCAAGGTTGGACATAAAAATGGTTTGGAGGGCCAAAGTGAATTTTTAGTTTAGCACTGAGAGCTGTACCCAAAATCTGATTTTCCAGTGTGCTTGTAAAAAACCTTCATGTATAACTAAGCTCAGTTCTAAGATTGAGTTTTACAGATAACCGGTGTAAGTCGTAAAAAACAAGCGGTTTGAACCGGCCAAAGGTGATTTTTTTTATATTCATTAAAAACCTTCAAGTATAGAAAAAAAACTACAAAAATAATTCCAGTGTTGCCTCTATTGTTGCATCATTATCATTTGATTTAAAAAAAATTATTATACAGTAATTACAGATCTAAAAATTCCTATATAACAATGTTCACAATGAATACTAGCAACAAAATGTCCAAGAGGTTGGACATAATTTATTATTGTGCTGAGCAGTTGGCTGAGAGTTATTGTTCCTTCTTCTTGTGCTGAAGACCCCAGTTCAAACCCTGCCAGATTTGGGTGTTAATTGGATTCTGATTACTTGGCTCCTCAAATGAACCTCATATTGAGAGTTAAGCAGGTTAAGGACAATGTTTTATATCAGTATGTGTCCCTTATGTGTTGTAGTTAAGATGGGTGGTGCTGAACTGTGACCGCCACAGGTTGCCAGGGGTCAAGCCCGAATTTCATATTTCCAATTTGAATGAGAACCAATAAAGAATTATTATTATTATTATTATTATTATTATTATTATTATTATTACTATTATTATTGTTATTGTACAGTAATAATCATCATTTAATCTTCAATATCCTCATCATTGTTTTTATTATTCTATTTCACTGAGATTGTTTTCCTTAAATACAAACCAATAACAGCATCATCCTCATTACCATCTTCATCGCAACTTTCATCATCGTGGTCGTCATTATCATCCTCGTTATCATTTTCCTCATCATCATCATTATTGTTTATCATAAAGAAAAAATAAAACTTACATTGTTTAGGTATCCTGAGTGATTCGTTGTCAGCTACAGTACACTCGTGAAGGGTGTTATGAAAACGATACAACACGCGTAGACAGCTCTCCTCTAACACGCAAGGATCGTAGAATCCTGGTAAATTTGCCTGAAACACGAAAATAACCAGTCTTAGACACCCAGATTTTACAATATACAAATATATATATTTCCATTGTAGTTTCAGTAGTCTTTTTTGGGGAGTGCACCCCCCATAATTGTCGGATTATTGATGAATTATTGTGAAAACTAAGAAAAAATCTGAAGACGTAGTTAATACGGAAATGCATTTTACGAACGTGAGAAGTCCACAGTATCATGGCTTCATTTTGGTGGTGAGAGTGTTCCAGATGTGTATAAGAGACAGCTCTACTTGTTTACATTCTGCCCAAGCCATTTTAAGTGGCCATTGTAAATCACCATTGACCGTCCAAAAGACTGTAGATTTCCTGGCCAATACCAATCATTAGGATCCAATCCTCATTAAACTAGTAATTTAACTTTAATACACTTTGCAAAACACCATTAATAAGAAAGTACAGGAAGTGCGAGTCACAAGAATGGTATTCCATGATGTGTATTCAACTGAGGAGTGCCAGACTCTAGTTAGTAGTTTAGGAACCTTCATCAAATCATTTGACTTGCACCCAGTCTCACCACTGACACAATACCTCCTTGGATGTTCCAAGCATTCTAGTAACTTAAGGTAAACATTCTCCAGTCTTATTATAATGTCATAATAGTTGTTTGTTTTTGTTTTTTTTTTCATTTTATTGTTTCAAGATTTATATACAGTGTAGATTGCCTGTACTATAGATCTGATAATTATGTACAGTTAGAGAACTTACAGTTGTCTGTCTAATTAGATAATCTCCAGTTTGCCTTATCGAATGTAATTTACATCCGATTTCACAGGTCCCCTGCAAAATACTCCGATTTATGCATACTATATTCGCCGCCTGCCCACTTTGCGACATGATAAACAAGCAGCCATTTTCGATTTGAATGTCGCCATCAACGGCAAACTTAGCAGGCATGCGACTTTTGGCGTGTCTTTTATAGTATCTTGCATCATCTTTTGGATTCTTTCCAGAAAAAAAAATCTTTTCAGTTTTTTTGGGGGTAAATCTCTAGATTTTTTTAAGATTAAAAAAAAAAATAGCGTGCAAGTACTGTAGTTCAATGGTACACAAGTCCACACTTCTAATTTACAACCTGTTCCTACAGATTTAATTAAATTCCAGGAAAATGGTATGGGGTGTTCTACAGTATTTCATTCATTGTTTTATTTATTAATTTTTTAACTTCAGTGTTGTCTTACTTTGTCTTAGGAATTACATTATTTCATTATTAAAGTTGATACAGTAGTGTTGTACCCTGTAATTTTCATAAAATAGAATACTGTACTGTAGAGCTACGCAAATTGTAGCAATGTATAATAGTACCACACAGTGTTCCTCTGGGTTATGGCATGGTTTTTAGAAGGAAAGATGATAATTATAATAACACAAAATGAAGGCAATACAGCATCCATATACTGTACTCAAGTGCTTAGAAATGATAATAGTCTTTAACATCCCCCAGTATTGAACAGAGAGTGTTCCTTCGTGGCCTTTGAAAAATTGACAGTAGGAGGGCCAGACTGGCTATCCCCTCCCCCTTGAATCTGCCCCTGCTAATGCTATTGTGTACAGATTAGATACTTTATGGTAACAGATGACCAGACACTTAAAAAATGTTGGTTATGACCGACATAGTCGGCATATCATAATTGCTTGCTACAGTACAGTATATGAAATCAAGTGTAGCAATACATTGTACAGTACATACTTGTCCTCATTTTCTTCTGAATGGACACCCAAAATATTTTATTCTGCATGGTTGATTATAATTGTTTGTTGGCAATTCTGTACAGTTATTTAAACGTTGGACCTTTTTTTTTGTAAGGATTTGTTTTCAAGTCATTACACATTTATTACCACAGTGAGAGAGCCATTTACTTTCACCATTGTCTGGAAAAGTCTGTTTCTTGTGCTCAGAGAAGAGATGTCATTTTGTAGCATCTTTGCAAACATGTGCTGATGTGTAGGTTAAGTCCTTCAAGGCTTTTTTCCTTGATATTTTTACCTGGATATTTTTTCCTACAGTATGCGTTTTTTCTTTTTAATTTATAAATAAAAATAATATTCAATATTTGAAGTTACTGATGTTAGTTTCAATTGGCATTTGCAAGAAAATAATAAAACCTATTGTACGTTTGAAATTCAAGGTGTAAAGCAGTGAAGTTGATACCTCGTACTGTAGGTTGATTAGCGTATAGTAAAGTGCTCATGACAATGCGAGTTATACTAGTATAAATCCACCGCTTATTACTGTAGGCCAGGCATTAACTGCTTCTTACAACTCCACTCCCTGTGAACGCTTTCAAAGTGATGCATCTGTTGATTGTTTTCAGTATGTCTTGTCGTCGATAAAAACGATCCATTCCGATTTATCGGCCGATCAGCTATTATGATATATAAAATCATATCTACAGCTCATGTGCTTTCAGAATATGTAATAAAAGTTAGTGGTCACCTTTCATCCTAAGGGGCTATAACTGATTTTAAAAAAGACATGATATAAAGCATATATTAATTTTGACGCACGCAAACGCTCGCGTTATTACGCGCGCACAAAAATATAATGTACATAACATTTAACCATGACCTGATTAAGGTGATTATCACGACTGATTAAGGTGATTATGGGGTCATCAAAGGCTGGACGAAAGAAAGATGAGGGGGTAAGCAAAACCCTATATTTTGACCATGATGCCACATATATGAAAGGGAATTGCCTCAGCTACAACATACTCAAAGTTGGAAGACAATCGATCAAGAATAAGCGAGATACGCTCAAATGCGCATTTGCTAAAATGAGGTCATCGATAATATTCAGTTTGTTGAATTCAGATGGCAATATGATGACGTCTTAATGTCCGATCAGCCATTATGACCTATAAAATCATATTTACAACTCATGTGCTTTCAGAATATGTAATAAAAATTGGGGGTCACCTTTCATCCTAAAGAGCTGAAACTTTTTAAAATTAGGCCTGATTTTAGCAAAATTTCACTGTATATCGGCACAAATGCGCTCAAAGGTCACTATGTTTGATGCGTGCGTACGGGGCATTGTTATTGGCCATAGAGTGATTGAAAAGATTGGAAACTTGTCAAAACAATGTCAGGAACCCAAAAATTTAGGGTAAATTACATTTAACATTGACTTATTGACTTTAAGTTAATGCTCACTTAAATGATAACATAATTAATGTCGAAATACTGAATTTTGATAGTTTGGGCATGTATATTAAGATAGATGACGTCACGCATAACTGCGCACTTTGAAAACCTTATTGTGACTATTCCAGGCCAAGCTAAATGTTTGTTGAAGCGTGCATGTATGAATCTCGTGCCAATTTTTAGATATCGTGCTAACAGGAAATGGGGGAAAAAAAAAGATCTGACAATAACAAGAGGTGATCCGCTAGCAGAGCGGATCACCAATAAATGCTAATCATGCCATTAATGGATGCAATATTTGTATAATTATATTATTACGGCACATCTTGGCCTATATGAAACTGGTGCCTCCTTGTTTCAATAATTCTGGATCTACCTCCTGATGATTGGTTATACAGTAGTACTACAGTATAGATAAATGTTTCCATTTCTGCTAGATTTTTCAAAATCAACAAAGAAATTATTCAGAACACGCTTTAATTGGGTCTGTTCAGTATTTGTGCCAGTGACAGCTCTTGGTGAAAAATGTTGTGAAATGGGCCATGTCAGCATACAGTCCACAGCCCACGAATTTCACATCGGCAATTGCCAGCCATATTGCCGAGCCAAAATTGCTACAGGACGGCAATTTTTTGCCGACCTAGGCCTAGATTTCTTTGCTTCAAAAACTGCTTGGAAAGTCAAAAACTTTGACTGAAACAGGCTATAGCAGACACTAAAAGAGACAGGTGTAGTTGTATTGTTGCGTTTTTTTTTGTTTTTTTTTGCCGGCGTAAGAAAATTATTGTTGGGCAGTTGAGCATGAGAAGAGGCGCTGAGGCGCGAGTCTCACGTCGTAGGCGTGAGACTTGGTAGGTCTGCCCTCTCATATTCCCACCAACTCGGTGAGTGCCTAACTTTACACTCCATTAAGTTGCTGTGGTCTTTAGTTGATGTTTTTTTAATTACCCTTTGCCTATTTTTGCCTGAATAAACAATGTTATAAAGTAAGCGTAGTAAATGCTATTAAAGGTCTACTGTAGTTTTTCAAAGTGTGCTGTTCCGTAGTTCAGCTAACATCATTAGATACTACTGTAGTGCATGAGTTGAAATTGAAATGCGTTTTCTTGCAGGGATGCTGTCCCCTACATTGCCAAAGCCATACAAAGGTAAGAGGTGAAAGGCTAACCTGCCAACTGATTTGCACCTACCTTTACTAACTTTTTTTCATATAGTAAAAAAAAACAACTCTAACCTTTGACATTTTGTACAGCAGTCTGAGAAGTAATTTATTTGATGTGATAGTTGGAAATGAAAGATGTGTTAGGAATGGTTGTGGGCAGATGGTAAAGTATTGAAGTTATGTAGAAAGTTGAAAGATGTTGACAATACTGTAGATAAGCAATTGGAGATATTAAGGTCTTAAACTCAAAGTTTAGTTTTCATCTGTTAATACTGTAATGTTAGTTTTCATTAAATTGATGATGATAATGGTAGTTTGTTAGTGTTTTGTAATGTAAAATATGATATAAATTAAATTTGAATGTAAATATTGCTTTAAACTTGATCAAAACAGATAGAGTATACAGTTAAGAAAAATGTTTGAACTGAAATTTTCAACTTTTCACTGCAACAACAGAATGATCTATTAAGAATGCATACATGCCAAGTTAAAAAAAAATTAAAAAAATAAAAAAATATAAGGAAACAAGGAACACATCAGAAAGGTATAAGGTAAGTAATTTTTTGATTTTTTGATGAACATAAGATGCAATGAAATAAAATGCAAAATATTTCCAGGAAAAACTGACAAGCTAATATATGATAAAAGGATGGTATTACTTTGAGAAAATGAAAATGTTGGTTTACTTTTTGATTTCCTGTGCTGCTTAATTTTCAATAATAAAAAAATAAAAAAATTAATAATAATAATTAACTTGTTTACACTTTGTTTTTTTGTGATTTGTTTGTTCTCTATCTGTTGTTTTGACACTGCGCCTTGAGCACCAATTTTTGGTGGTGATGTTTGCGCTTTAAAAATCGTTATTATTATTATTATTATTATTAAGTTGGAGGTAAATAGTGGCTTGAGATTTAACACGAAATAAACCCAATTTGCATTGGTCGATGGCCTGCCTAGGGCCCCGAAAAAAATATTGGGTTTAGATGTTCTCTAGTGCTCAAATAGAAATGACGTAATGTATAGTGCCATCAGTGTTTCCTACTTGGATAACACACATGTGTAACTCTATTGTTTACGTCTAATCGATCCATTTCGTGAAGCAATTGTAGCTAGAATAGGAACGATTGAATTTTCAATGATTAAAGCTTGAGATTAGGCCATGTAAAAAAAAAAACATGTTTCACGTCCGGCTTTTTTTTTAAATTGAGGAAGAGGCCTTTTTTATTTTTTATTTTTCAAAATGGCCGCCATTCTACAGACTTGTTGACATTTCCCGTCTAGTTTTGTTCAACATATAAAAAGACATCACACAAGATTAGAAGCTGTATACTGTTTATTTGGCAAGAG
>NW_022699258.1:0-1140 GCF_011630105.1 Anneissia japonica | reverse complement strand
TGGCATTTAGGAATCATTGTTACTGTATACAATGTTCCCGATGTTACGTCTCAGACGTCTTCACATGAAACTATTCCATACAATCTGTCATAGAGGGTCAGTATAACGGGAAATTCCAGAATTCATGGAAAATCATCGGCCGTATTCGATTGGGACTTTCGTGCTCTGCTCAACGGAAACTGCTCAACGAAGTTAACGCTCGGAATTTATCGTTGAGTTTTGTACTCAACGGGATAACCTACTCAACGTATAGTTCCAATCGAATACGGCAATTGTATGCATGACAGACGCGCTCTAGTGAAGTGAACTCGAGGTTTGCCGCCTGACGCCCAGAGTAGGCGACGGCCTAGGCCTAGCCTAGAGATATCGGGCTAGCCTAGGCCTAGCCTAGGTAGAGATATTGGGCTAGCCTAGGCATAGCTTTACTATACGAAAGGTTAGACGAAGATATTGCACTATTTTAGGCTAGGTTATTTATTTTCCAACATTTAATTCTAAATTTTCGATATATTTTTTCTTTATTTTCATGAATTTTCCAGGCGGGCGAAAAAAACAATGCGGGCGGGGACGCGAAACATTTTTTTTTTTACTTGGCAGTGGAAAAGCGTGAGATTTTAGGTGAGTGGCTTGAGAGCTGAGGTTTGGTCGAAAAGCGTGAGGGTCACGCCGATTGCGTGAGACTTGGTGGGTATGAGAATGGGTGAGCTAACAGATATATGGTTTGATCATTTGGTCATTTTAACAAAATTAATTCTGTTGAGTGTTGTGAACAGTAAAAAGTTTCAGGTACAGTAAAAACATGTTTTGGATCATAATACTATAAACGAAGTGTCTATGCTTACGCCGAGTCGTAAGCATTGATCATAGGCTATGCTTACGCCGATCTCAGAGCCATATATATAAAGAGTTGCCTTGGTTTAAGAAAGTCACGTGGTACACACCGTCCATTTTGTTTCATAATCTTCCCGATGAACACATGCAAAGTATATGTGTTACGTACATTGCATATTAATTTCACACACTTAATTGGGTTTACAATTATATTTTATAACTAACATCACTTAGTATGGACAGTGTATAATAATTCATATATAATCGAATATTTGCGCGCGTGCGTGCTCGCGTAAATTCCGTGCTCGC
>NW_022699257.1:0-591 GCF_011630105.1 Anneissia japonica | reverse complement strand
AGAGTCCATGAAATATTGCGGCGTAGCAACGCCATTTCGTGGCGTACGAGTGTACGCTCGCTGCGGTATGCCCGGGTCTGAGACAGCCCTCGAAGAGCTTACATGTCGCGTGTTGGGAGACTTGATCGAGGAGGGTGTGGTTGCCAAACTTGCCGACGACCTGTATTGTGTTGGGGATAGTTATGATGAACTGCTTTATAACTGGCGGCGGCTTCTACAGTGCATCTACAAATGTGGCCTGCGACTTTCTGCTGGTAAAACCAGTATCTGTCCAAAAACCACAACCATTCTGGGATGGACATGGTCTCTAGGGTCTATTCAGGCAAACCTACATCGTATATCTACATTACAATCTTGCACTCCACCACAGACTGTTAAGGGTTTGCGTTCATTTACTGGCGCATACAAGGTGTTAGCGCGCGTTATTCCCCAATGTGCTTCCTTCCTCGCTCCCTTAGAGGAGGCAATCGCTGGCCTACAGTCCAAGGAAGCTATATGCTGGAGTGATGCTTTACATGAAGCCTTGAAAACTGCACAGAATGCACTTTCTTCTAATAAGCTTATTATGCTACCACGTCCTGATGACCAACT
>NW_022699256.1:0-937 GCF_011630105.1 Anneissia japonica | reverse complement strand
GGGAACTCTTCTTGTAGGAATTTGCACCGGTTGTACTTCTTTATCTATTTCCAAGTGAAGTTTCCTTGGGAGTTTTCCCATTCCATCAAACACCTCACTGTAACTCAGTGCCAACTCGTTTGTTGAATCAACTGACTGCACTAAGTGTTTGTCCACTTTGACTTGAGACGTATTTATAGTTATCAACTTCATCTGTTGACAAGCTCGAGATCCCAATATTGGTTGAGCATCTCCACTGACGATGACAAACTCTATCGAGTATTTTCTTTGGTTGGCAGGGTTTATCACTCTGACTCTTCTTTTACCAACAGGCTTCATCTCCGTCTTGTTATACATGACAAGGGTCATGTTAGTTTGCTCCAGTTGGCTGAGATCTTTATCCTTATAGATATTTACATACGTTTTCTCTGGCAAAATATTAACACTTGATCCACTATCCAATTGGAATAACAAAGAACATTCTTCTAGCATCATAGAAGCTTCCATTCTGCTATTCGATCTCATCGAATTTACATGAGCAATTGTCAGAACAAACTCCTCGTCACTCTCATCCTGCAGATAAGCAACAGGTCTTGCTTTTTTTGACATAATTTCCAGGACATTGGCTTTGAAATGATTATTTCTGCCACAGCTACTACATGTCTTGCCCCATGCTGGGCAACTCTCTTTCCTTCTTGCATGATGACGTCCACAATAAAGACAATCTACCTCTGGGGTAATTTTTCTCTGGTGTGTTTTCTGATGTTCTAAACCTGACACTTGTTTGCTTTGTTTCTTTACAAACTGTACCTCCTCATGTGAAATGTCCTTTATTTGAACATCAGTTTTCTCACACGCTCTGCAGATGTCAATGGACTTTTGTAGTGTTAGTTTTTTTTTCTTGTAGTAACTTCTTTCTGGTGTTTTGATTCCTGATTCCTATAACTATTCGATCACG
>NW_022699255.1:0-732 GCF_011630105.1 Anneissia japonica | reverse complement strand
TTGTTACTCTCACTTTAACATGCATGCCTCTAGCCAAATGAATAGTCAAACACAATGCTAAACTTCGTTTTACCACAATTTTTTTATTTTTTTTTATTTTGGGAGGGGCGGAGGGGAGGAGGATTTTGTTTCTCATTCTTTAACTTGCTTGAATCTAGCCAAAATTAGGCAAACACAGTGCTAAACTGAATTTTACCACAATTGGGTTTTTTTGTGTGTGGGGGGATTTTGTTACTCATTCTTTAGCATGCTTGGTTCTAGCTGAAATGGATATAGTCAAACACAGTGCTAAACTGCTTTTTACCACAATTGTTTTGGGGGGGGGGGTGGTGGATGTGTGGATTTTGTTACTTATTTTTTTATATGCTTGACTCTAGCCAAGATATAGTCAAACACAATGCTATAAAACTGCTTTTAACCACCATTTTTTTTTATTTGGGAGAGGGGAGGGAGATTTTCTTACTCATTCATCTTTAACATGGTTGACTCTAGCCAAAATGGATATAGTCAAACACAGTGCTAAACTGCTTTCTACCACAATTATTTTTTTTATTTGGGAAGGGGGAGGCGGATTTTGTTACTCATTCTTTAACATGCTTGACTCTAGCCAAAATGGATATAGTCAAACACAGTGCTAAACTGCTTTTAAACCACCATTTATTTTATTTGGGAGAGGGGAGGAAGATTTTCTTACTCATTCTTTAACATGCTTGACTCTAGCCAAAATGGATA
>NW_022699254.1:0-1351 GCF_011630105.1 Anneissia japonica | reverse complement strand
TTGACATAAAACAACAAACAAAAAAAATATTTACGTGTAATGTTCGTTTAGCCACCACATTGTTTACATTAAACTATTTGTGTTATTAATATTAGTAATAATAATAATAATTCAATGATACTAATTAGATAATAAAATAACTAATTATGACAAATGGTCGTTTGGATAGCCTCATGATACTTGGAATACATCGTGATAGGTGAAGCAACCTCGACCTTGACAGCGTGGTTGACAGATTTCATGCAAAATTTCCAAAATGTAGAATTTCACTTTCAAGAATGAGGATTTGAAAATAAATTAGATGATTACATTGCATAAGCTTTGTTTCTTGTTTTATTTAAAATATTTTTGGTTTTGGAAGCTAATTTCAAAATTAGAAAACATAGCCTACATGAAGTCATATTATAGTAACTCGATGTCTAACAAAATACTGTAAGTAATAAAAATTCGCCATAATTCGTCAAATATATCCGTGGCCCCCTGGACCCCACAGGGGACCCCACTGGGAAACCAAAAATAAATACTGTAGGGTGTGTCCCGATGGGAAATCTCCGAAAAAGTACACCAAAGATAGGCCTCATAGCGACTGTGAAAAATTTAGTTATGTACGATCGAATAAGGGTTGCCGATACTGTGTATGGTTTTTGTGTACAGTAGTAAACTCTTTCGACCGCCAAGTACTCAATACAGCAATACTTGTGTTTGTGTACAGTCGGCCGTATGAGCATCGTTGGTATAGGTTTCCCACATGTGTGATAAGTGGCGGCATCATTTGAACGTAAACACTCTAGCATCCACAAAATTAGTTTTTTTCTTCTCTGATTTTAAATTCCATTATAAAATAGCGGGATTGCATTTATGTCCAGTGTTATCTGTAACTGTAATGTTTAAAATAAAGAATGAATTATATTTGTTGTCTCGATTTTTTGTAAAATAATATTCTATTAAAATGTTAATAAAATATTTATAGCTATAACAGGGTTCGCGCCTCGCCGGTCAGCCCTGTCCGGCTCTCAAATTTCGGACCGGCATCTAAACTGCACCATTTTTACAAAGATTTTGTCAACCTTAGAAACATATTTAAACATGAAATACTTTGCTAAAACAATCAAGGGCTTTTAACTGTAAACGCCCTATTCATTGAGAAAATAACCTTATGGTTACGTTGATTCTTGCAGTGGATAGGCCCACAACATACCCATTCATTCGGAATGAGTGTGCACTTCTTTAAGAAAAAAAAAGGTTTAACAACTGTTATAACACACAACAGAAAGCAAACATAAACGCCATGGATAGCAACAAAAAGTTAATCGTTTTATTATGATGATCAATGACTGAATTAAGAATCAGA
>NW_022699253.1:648304-652672 GCF_011630105.1 Anneissia japonica | reverse complement strand
CTTACTCAATTCTAAAATATAAAATTTGCTTTCAAAACTGGATGAAATATTATTGCTAATAGTTGCTAATAATATATAATGTTGAAAATCTTTCATGTATAAATAATTAATATTCATTGTTTGACCCAGTGACCATTTTATGCATATAATCCAACTAATGTATACCTGTCTACTAAAATAAAAACCCATTTCATGTGTAAAAACTAAATAATGTGTAATGTGTATGTGAACCAATTTTACGCGAAAAAATTATAACTGAACGGATAAGGACCATTTCACCTCAAATAATTTCATTTGGCTTTCAATACGGTATTTTTTGGTGAAATTCATTTTAAACGAAGCTGATCTAAACTAGTAAACATTGTTATGTTTCTAATAGGGGCCTATGCATTTTTGGCTTATAAAAAAAAATACCAAAAATATTGGGTTGGTGAGTGAGTGAGTGAGTGAGTGAGTGAAAACGGTAAGGCGGCTTTGTGTCAAATGCTTAGACTGAAGAGACCACCATCCCCAGGGTCTCACTACTAAGTGAGTTCAGAATTTTGAACATATGGTTACGGGCTGTTTATAAATCGTGTTTTAGTGCTTTTATATTCTTTGTTTGACTGTTTCGAACGAAAAATCAGCATCACCGGAAGCTGTCAGCTATAGCATGTAGCGACTGTATGGAAACCAAGCTTGACTCTCGTCCGCCAGTCAGTCCTTGTCGGGGACATCGAATCCCCGTCAGGCAAATCCTGGCATCATTTTACCAGAAAGAGATATATGAATGTATTTTCTTTCCAGAATTAAATAAATAGATAAAATCAATTAAAAGATCGAAGCAAACTTACATTGCAATAATCGGAGTTTGTAGGCCCCTGGTTCTTAAAAGGTGGCCCGCAGGCCAAATTTGGCCTGCGAAGAAAATCATTCTGGCCCGCTAGAAAAAATATAAATTATACAAAAAAATATTTAAAGAGACTGAAAGTAATAACCATTCAATGAAAATATTAAGGCCAAAACAAAACAGTGGGCCAATGTGAAGTAGGGGTGGCCCGTCCAGATCTTGAATTAAATCCGTTACAAATCAATTGACAAACACCAAAAGATTGGTAGTTTTAGTTCAGCTAATTATGACATAGCAGGTTGAAAATAATTACCATAGACTTGTTTTTATTATGAGAGACCGGAGATTCTACTGGTGAAGAGGTTTTAGGCTTTAAAATCTCTAGTATTTGGTGGATATAGGATGGGTAAAATTACAGAGAAATACATTGTGTGCCAAACTATTAAGTTGAACAAACTTTGTATGACTGTGTTTACGATTATGCCTGTAATTTTAATTTATGTTTGGTTTGAAAATACTCCTACAGGATGCTGTTGTATGGACGCCCAAGTAGGTAACAGTATTTTGCTATGAGTAAACGATGAGAAGCAAACATAAGAATCAAGGTCAATTATGATAGAAAACAAAATTAGTTTTACTTTGTGGAAAAAATGTCCATTTCAGGAAACGCTACTTCACGCACAGTTAAACTTGCACAAAGAAAGGAAGACATGACAATTACCACCGACAACTAAAATGTCCGGTGACCCTGCAAAATATTTTGGCGACTTTAACTTGGGTCGCGATCGATAGTTTGAATCCAAGGTAAATTATGGGTTACAGAAATCCAATAAATACGGCCTCAAAATGCTACTTTGTCAGAGCTTCTCCGCCTCTGGACCCAAAACATATATGGGCCTGTATACAACCTAATATAGATGAAAATATGCTTTACCACTTTATCATGCTACTTAAAATCGCTTACAACAAAATAATTAATTGAAATTAAGTAGTGGTGCCAGTTGCGGAGGAAGATTCCTGTCAGAGTGACTGTCAAAGGAGAACTCAACACATTCGTAGTGAAAAATAATCATATGTAACCTTTACAGAATATGAGGCTGTACATCGATTACGGGCCTTAAGCATTAAAAATCACTAAATAATTGTTAAAGCTTCTGGTCCTTGCGCCGTGGACCCCATTAAGAGGACATTCTGGGACAATAAAATTGCCAAAAATTCTCAGAAGTTTGTGCGGCCACAACAGGGGGCTTCGGCCACAGCATCTCAGAATTTTACCTTAGGTTCATAAAGTATAACAAGTTGCTTGAAACTCGAAGATTTTCTTTGGCCTGTGACCAAATCTAAAAATAGTTTGGCCTTCAAATAAATTAATTAAGAACCAGGGGTGCAGGCCTGTGATCGACTGCGACACACAAAAAGGTACTAGCCCTATTTTATCTTCCTCTCCTTAAATTCCTAAATTTCTAAATTTATATTCGCAAATAAAATTTTATTTTCCCCTCCTCCACTGGGATACTTTTGGCTGGAATATTTTGCAAAATTATCAAATAAAATTTGATTTTTATCTTTTTTCCGCCCGTCTCTGAAGATTTTTCAAAAATTAGGTGCGCTAAACAAGGTATTAAAAAAAGTGTCGCCTAAGTAGGCCTAAGCTTAACTATACAACACAAGTCCATCCATCGAAAAATAGAGTACACTACAGTACACCTTGGTTTCACGCAATTCAACTATACATGCGTGTGATTGGGGGGATCACTTCATTCAAGGAAATTCATCGGTGGAAGAAATTGACAGGATATAGACAGACTTTAGCCTCCCAACATTTAAGATTTTATCAACATGTATCATTTTTAAAATTGTGTCTAATACATCCTTCGAGACTAAAAAAAATTGTCCCCATAAGAAGGGACACAAACTAAAAACGTGAAATTGTCCCCTTAATAGGGGTTTTTAGCATGCTTTTATTGACATAAGAATCAGTTACATTAAAATTAGAACTAATTTATAGCAATAATTTGCAATGCAGCAAATACAATTCATAAAAATATGAAATGAGCAGAAATGTAATTCAAACAACAATAGCACACTTGTTTTATGTTCCGTATATTATTTTTTATGATGCAACGTTAATGACCAAATTTTATTTTTAATATTAAGCATTATTTTTGGATGGACGTAGCATGAATAGAGAACGAATTACAATTAAGGGTACATGTTATTGTATAAATAAGAATCCTATATAACAGTATATGAAAAACAAAGAAAAATAAATCCCTGTGGTTAAGGGTAAAAATTGTATACCAATGTCCACTGTAAGGATTCAGTGGAGAAAATTCTGGTCTATTGCTCAAAAGGTGTCAAAATATAAAGTTGAATGAATTTTTCTTATTTTGAGACTGTTGTAGCTGTTCTGACAAAATAAAAAACAAATGAATTGTTCCCTTTAATAAGGGTTATTTGATCATTTGGAACACTCAGTATGTGTCTCCGTCCTCCTATTAAATAAGAGTAAGTAGTTTTAAAAGATAATTATATTTCCCCTCATTTCACAGAAAAGTGTCCCCTTAATAGGTGTGTCACAATGGAGCTTTCTACTGTAATAACCCATAATTTGGCCTATATTTACTATTATTATTTAAAGCCTTTGAAAATCTTAATTTATCAACCAAACCTACGTCATGATGGCTGCTCCCGTATAGACCCTCTATCAGTGAAAGTGACTTCCTGGGACAAATTATTTCAAATGCATGGATGTGCCACTGATATGATATCATTTATTTCGTCGTTAAAACACTTAGAACATTCATTTTTAAGTGAAATAAAACAATGATTTCACCAACTAGGTGAAATATTTATGTAGGCCTATTTAAAATGATTTTTGTTTTCTGAATTAAATTAAAATTCTTGGTTTTGATCTACTTTGTTCATGAAGTTATAACATTATAAATATTAATATAACGTACCGGTAGCCCTGTTACATTATAAATAATTGAACTTGCAAGTAAATATGGAAGTATACAACTGTAGAATTTGTGTTGTTACTTTGTAAGTTTTTTTTTCTTCTAAATTTTACAAGATATACTGTAACCTTATTATCAAGTACATTTTTATAATGAATTATTGTTACAATTTATGTCAAAAAAGATGGTTTTTAAGTGACAAAAAAAGCCCTTAAATGTCGAACCTTTTCTATATATCAACAATATACCAGGGAGTTGTTATAGTGACGATAATGCAAAGTATACTAACCTTCAACTTTCCACAAAAAAAAAAAAAAAAAACAAACATAGAAATAGAAAAGTGGTGAAATATAGCATTTAAAAATAAATCCCAAAACTGAGCAGAGATTTGTGTGTAACCAGCAACTACTACTATTGTAACTCCGGAATATATTAATGGTAACTTGATATTACCACAGGGGAAAATGGGTCAGTCTGTCAAGATTGAGTGGAGTGGGAATAAAATGGTAGATAGCTATTTAGGAAAATCTTAATCCTAAGTTGAAAATTAAACATGTCACTGTCAGTACAAAAAATCCT
>NW_022699253.1:643902-647476 GCF_011630105.1 Anneissia japonica | reverse complement strand
ATATATATATTTCTTATAATTGAAAATGTTAAATATTTGTCAGAATTAGCATTTTTTTTATGTTACTATTGACCTTAAATTATAACTTTAATTATCAAATTATACGTTGAAAGTGCTTTTTCTATATGTCCTCTCTCATCTGGACTTTCCGTTTGGAGGGTTGGAGGCTGCTTCGGGCGCAATATCCCACAGCATGGTGTCAACTGACGGTTTCGTTGAAAGTTCGAATGTGTATGGAATTATTGTCTCATAGTTTATCTTTGTCTAAATACAGTTTGATTGAGGGGTGGCACTTTGGATTTTCCCGACAGGGGCCGAGGTCCCCTATCGGCAGATATGTCCCCGACGAGAAAGAAATAATAATAATAATAATAATAATAATAATAATAATAATAATAATAATAATAATAATAATAATAATAATAATAATATAGGCCTAGTAAAAATGAGTTCATGCCAAACTGGCGTTCCATACAATATCGCCAAAAGTCAAGTGGCACAGTACAAAAATCAAGTGGCGCAGTGCAAAAGTCAAGTGGCGCAGTGCAAAACTAAAGTGGTGGCACACGCATTTTGAGTTTGGACTGCGCCACTTTAGTTTTGCACTGCAACACTTTAGTTTTGCACCGCGCCTCTTGACTTTTACACTGCGACTGACTTTTGCACTGCGCCACTTGTAGTTTGCCCTTTTGGCGTTCCATAATAAATCAGGGGCGGTGTTAGCTGGGGGATCCGGGAGGGCAAAGGATCCCTCTGTCGAGAATTTACAGAAAAGTCGTCGGGGAAAAATCAAATCTCGAGCGCCGAAAGTACAATTCAAGCATGCCTTGCTAAGCTGTCAAATTTTATGGATTAAAACTGTTTAGTGCGAGCAGTGCTACCGTATGTCCGAGTTGTAGTGTTGGCGCCAGCTCTTCCACTAAAGGGTGCTGGTACCGCCAACAAAAGTTAGTAACCCGATAAGGGGGGGGGGGGGGCTAGTACCCCCGACAAGGGACTCTTAACTCGGATGGTTTTAGTATCAAATTATCCTTTTTAAATAAAGAATCCCATAATTAACACAAAATGTTATTATTTTTTAATAAATATTCCCCGACAAATTAAAATTCTCCTCGACCGGGGGTTGGGGAGGCGGCTAGGGTATGGACCAAATTTTCGGGAAGCTTGGACCCCTCGTCAGGGAATTCCTGGCGCCGCCCATGCAATAAATCAATCAATTGATTTATCAATCGATGATTTACTTTAGAAATACAAACATGGCAAAAACTTTGTAAAGGATCGATTGTTTGTACTGACAGTGACCAGAGACGTATTATCCAGGGGGCGGGGGTGCCATGGGAACCCCGTCCCTCTCCCCACTTTGTAAACAGTGTTAACATTTTACAGCTTGTTCTTGCTAGAATACAAATTCTTTCCTGTGATCACTTAAAATGAATACTTCTAAAACATATATGCATTAACACACGTACGTTATACATTAGGTTGGGGTTTATTTTAAATACTGTACAATTCCAATTGACTCCTGCTACTATATGTTTGTGACCCATGCTCTCTGATAGAAACCCACCATAAACGTCTATCAATAAAAGCCGCCCGCTGATAGTAACCCAGTGGAACATTCGTTAGATTATTCAATTTTTTTACTATACACGAAAATGCTAAAATTTTCGGGTTTATAACGGCTACCACTCAGGGGATGGATATATCAAACTTACTTAACCAGTCAATCCCAGGCCATAATGTGATATTGTTCAGTTTGGTTTTTTTATCTTTTTGCAAGCGTTTATAAAGTTTTGTTTCATAATACTACTAGTGGTAGTAATAATATTGATAATGACGATGGTGTATGATAATAGATAATAATATTGATAATATTAAAAATTGTGCTAAAGACTTAAAAGAAAGTTGTATTTTGTTGATCGTTGATCATAATTATTATAGTAGTTAATGCTTAGTATAGTTAGGCCTAAGTTGTCCTGGATATTAGTTAGATCTCTGTAATTGCCGAAAATCCCTGATAAAAGATCATGTGCAATTTGTTGCGCTTCATTTTGGCTATATAATGGTGATGTGATGATGAATTTTACTATATAAATGTGTCATTTCCAGCCATCTACAGGTACTATTTCCTCAAATTGTCGCAGTTCAGCCCCAACATGGTGGGTGTGTTCTCAAGAAATGTCTTCCTCCATCCACCACCTTTCAAAACAGATCTGCGCTCTTCTATGGTAGGGGTATGGGTATGACATGAAACTCCATCAAGTATGTCTTAGTGACTGCTGAGGGGAGGGTGCATAAATTTGTTTTCAGAACGTGATCTGGTTTTTGATGCCCATTTTTCGAGATTATGACTATTCTGGATAAAGAATGTTTTGAGCACTGGCGGATAAAAATAATAATGATAATGATAATAATAACAATAATAATAATAATAATAATAATAACAATAATAAAAACAATGATAATGATGATGATAATGATGATAATGATGATGATGATGATGATGATAATAATAATAATGATAATAATAATAATAATAATAATAATAATAATAATAATAATAATAATAATAATAATAATAATAATAATAATAATAATAATTATTATTATTGGGTATGACATGAAACTCCATCAAGTATGTCTTAGTGACTGCTGAGGGGAGGGTGCATAAATTTGTTTTCAGAACGTGATCTGGTTTTTGATGCCCATTTTTCGAGATTATGACTATTCTGGATAAAGAATGTTTTGAGCACTGGTGGATAAAAATAATAATGATAATGATAATAACAATAATAATAATAATAATAATAACAATAATAAAAACAATGATAATGATGATGATAATGATGATAATGATAATGATGATGATGATGATAATAATAATAATAATAATAATAATAATAATAATAATGATAATAATAATAATAATAATACAAATTATTTTTAAATTGCTTACATTTAAGTATGTACCGCGCTTTCATCTTTCAGTTAAAAATATTTTCTAATTTAACGAGCAGCACATTCCTCCTGGACGCAGTAGGGCGAATATACCCGTTTCGTCTTTTCATGTATTAATTACCTTAGAGGCAACTTAAAGCGTACTCGTAGTACGTCTGTCTGTAGGATAATATATTTGCTTCAAATTCTTTGCTGTCACGGGATTTGAACCCAGAATCCTGGATTTGGAAGGCAAGTATTTAATCACCAAGTTACATCTAAGTTCGATTCTTATTTGAAGGATTCAATCATTTGTATTAGCATTAAATTTCTATTCTGGTAATCAACATCATACACTGTAGACATCATCCCTGATTGACGAGTAGAGCAATCTTTTCAAATCGTCAAGATTCTCTCAACACATCAGTTCTTCTATTGCGTGTGTACCACACATTTTTGTATTTACTAGTTTAGCCACTATTCTTAACGGCCGAATATCAATGAGACAGCCAGAAAATATAACAAAAATGTGTATTATAAGTGCACGGAACGTTATATTCGATATAGGCATAATATATAAAAGATTAACTTACAGATTAATGTATAAACTTGCAACATCGCTAGCCCACCTCTGTGA
>NW_022699253.1:640287-642980 GCF_011630105.1 Anneissia japonica | reverse complement strand
TGCGAGCTAAAGCCGTCTTCGCATTGGATTATTATTGACCAAGACAAGGTTGGAGTAACCGTATCTTGGTCAGTCAGGGTTAAACTTGCCGCTCATCATGAATGGTTTTACCAAAGGGAATGCTACGAGAATGTTGGCAGTGAAATTGTTTCGTTCAAATTGACCTGTACAATGTTAGTTTGACTAAAATAAAATACCGGTACTCGTGTAAAGTGCAGTTTTCTTTAATTTACTGTTTAATAAAATACTGTAATTATAAAATGTAACTATAATCTTTTGTATGGTACGACTTGTTTTAAGTTTTCCTTCTTTGTAATAGTATTCTATGGATTTGTATTTCTAAGTGAATCATCGATTGATAAATCGATTGATTGATGTTGATGACACTCTGTGAATGAAAGCTAGTATAAAAAGTGCTCTACATATATCTGCTCTTTTACCAGAGAAAGCAGACAAATTATATCGAAGTGATACTCTGTGAATTCAGTTATATCCAAATCTTTATGTCTAGGCCTGCACTACAATTAGGCCTACTATATTCGGGAAAGCATGGCAATGATAAGAAAAAAAAAAACAACAAAAAAAAAAACCTACCATAAAATTTAAAATCCAAGTAGAAATCATAGTGACATCTTTGACCCAGAACAGTACATCTGTCGATCACATCATCGTCATCAACTTTAAAGAAATGCAATCTATGATAGTTGCCCGTCTGCTTTTCGTACTGATACTTTGGATAGCGTGTGGGTTCATCACTGTCGTAAATTTCATCATTATTTTTATAGCAAAGCACCACAACAAAGCGATCCATGTAGAAGGAGACGGACGTGTTACCACCGTTTTCGACGTATAGCGTCTCTGTAAAGTCGTCAGTGCACCTAGCTTTGCTGGTGGACACAGTCATGGCAACAATACCTAAAGATCAGCATTTATTGTTTCAGGTTTAAGAATACAAATAATAATAAAGGAATAATTTTTTTTAATTGCTTACATTTTAGTATGTAGATTATTAGTTTTCAGTTGAAAACATTTTCCTCGTAATTTAACGCACAATACATTCCTGACGCAAAAGGCCGAATATTAATACCGTTTAACGCACAGCACATTCCTGAAGCAGAAGGCCGAATATTAATACCGTTTCGTCTTTTCATGGACCTTTAAATTGACTTAGAGGCAACTTAAAACGTACTTGTAGTAAAATGTCGGTAGGAAATATATACTTTGCTTCAATTCATTGTGTCTCATTTGAATGATGCTTTAATATCATATTTAGAGAGGGTGACCATTCCAGCTTTATATCATAAGGTTAATATACTGATAATATTCGGGGCTTTCCTTAAATGAATGAAAACAATATACGATATTTTATGAATTAGACTCATTACGACTTAGGGAGTGTGAAAATGTTTTTTAGTCGTGAGAGAAAATCCATGATTCTGGGATTTGAACCCAGAATCATGGATTTGAAAAGTAATTATTTTGATCACCAAGCCACATCTTCACTACAAGTTCGATTCTTATATGAACGATTCAATTTGTTAAGGGTGAGGGTTTTGAGACACATATAGCGTCGATAGTAATTATTAGCATTCAATTTCTATTCTGGAATACACTGTAAACACAATTTACCCTAAGGACGAATAGAGCAATCTTTTCGAACCGTCCTGATACTCACAACACATCAGTTTTTCTATACGTGTTACCGCACATTTTAAATTTAACTTAAGTAAGACGACGATATACGATGCACCTAGGCCTACTTACTATTCGTAAAAGGCAGAAAATCAGTAAGACAGTCAGCAAAATAAAACAAGTAGGCCTATGTGTATTATAATCGTACGGAATGTTATAGGCCTATTTGACCTTTAAAATATTAATACAAATATTAACTTACAGAATAATGTATAAACTTGCAACATTCTCAGCTTTTTTAAAACTTCTTTGGAATATTCTGTATATATTTTGTTCTAGTTAAGAAAATTGATATAATGATAATTTTTTTTAGGTGTCTGTGGAATTTTGTTATTTAGAATAGAATCTAACTGTTAACTGTTGAAACCAAATTTCAATTTTACTTGTACTATTGACAATAAAATTACTTTGAACTTTGAACTCCCCTCTGCGGTTTCACTGCCAATAAGTTTCAAAACCGATACACAGTAATAAAGACTATAGATTTAAAAATAACTCATGGATAATTTATAATTTATTTATTTTCTCGTTTATTTTCGCTATATAAATCTATCTATTATTATTATTATATATAAACTCGATTCCTAAACGTATACATTTGGAGAGAGTTTTGGTAAGTCCTATCAAAACATCATCTTCAGGCAAAAAAAAAAGTTTATTGCGTTTCATTTTCAAATTTCAATTTATCCATCCAAAGTAAGATACACTTTTTTTAAAGCCATTTCCCAAAAATAACATAATTTGAAACAATAAATCTTGTAAAGTGTAAATTAATATCAGTACAATAGTATTAGCATTATGACTGAATTATTTGATGAAAATATTATGAGGATTATTAAAAAGGCTTAGGCCTAATTCTTCAATGCTTTAAAGATGTGCATCGGTCATGAGGTAAAAATATGAAAATTTTAATTCCATATTTGAATTGTAAATTTGCATATTCAAGTAGGTCATTATCTTAAATTTAAAAACTGACAACTAAATAATACTTTCCTGTATCC